>NC_134493.1:35749776-35762276 GCF_040206685.1 Ascaphus truei | reverse complement strand
CTTATAACAGACATTATAAGTATTTATGTAGGTAGGATGCAAAGAGATTTTGTAACATCATTACCCTTTCATGTCTTAGACACCAAAGATATGTTGAAACATTTAGAAGGGATTGTAACTGAGGAACATGTACTTCTAGCCAGCCTGTAAAACAATTATACACTAGTATACAACATACAGTATGCCTCCAGGCCATTGAACATTTTTTATATCAATAAGAAGTTCACAACATAGGGAGCACAATGCTTTCATTTGTAACCTCATAGAATTCCTACTCACCCATAATAATTTTATCTTCAACAATAACTTTGTACCAACAAGTACAGAGGAGAGCCATAGGCACCACTTGCAGTCCAATGTATGCCAATATATATCTTGGCTGCTGGGAGGAACTCAGTGTTTTCAATGAGAAGAGGTACAGGTACACCGAACATACAGAATTGTGGGTCAGGTATATTGATGATATCCTGATTCTCTGGAAGGGAAGTAAGAACCCGTTTCAGTTATTTGTGAGCGTTTTGAATTTAAACATAAGGTTAACAAAAGAGAGGAGTTCAGAGTAGATAGCATTTTTATTAATAAATGACAAGATGGTTCATTAGCCCCAACAGTCTATCATAAGGCAACAGCAACTAATAATTATCAAAGGACGGACAGCCATCACCCCCAATATTTGATCAGGGAGATATCTGTAGGCCAATTTCTTAGAATTTGGAGAAGCTGTTCTGTGTTGTCAGAATTCAAAGCACAAGTAGGAATTCTGAGACAAAGATTTGTGGAGGGAGCAACAGCTCTAAATGCATAAAAAAGGCCAATAGAAGGGCACTAAATACTCCCCGAGAAACCCTACTACAAGACCAAATAAACGTTGAGCATATACAGAAACGGTAATATTTATATAGGAACCTTTAACAAACAATGGCAATCTTAAAAGAAATATCATGCCTAAACACTGGCACATCCTGTTGGATGATGAAGATCTTAAAATGGTTCTTAATGCAAAACCCAATATGATCAGTAGGTGTTAAAAAACCTAAATGACATGGTAAAGTACTTAGACACTTTGTTCCTAACACTAATAATAAAAATTGGCTCACCATGAGTACATGACATATATCAAGAATTGTACCTATTGGGAAAAACACACCCGGCCACTTGTAGTAAATATTTTGGGAAGACATGGAGGAAGTTCTGAAGACACATTCTAGAACATATTGGATCTATTGAAAATGATCTGGACTCACACACCTATTTCCAGGCATGTACGTGAACAACATGGCAGGGTTACAAAAGTCTTACATTTTCAGGGAATTGAGCCCATACATCCAAATAAAAATATAGGTAATTGGGATTATACACTACTCAGAAGAGTCCACATGGGTCTACATTCTCCATACCCTGTCTCCTGGTGGACTCAATGAAGGTTTTGTTTATACGCTATTCATTCATCAATAAGTAATAAAATACCTACTTAGAACTTTTTCAATACGTATCTATTCTCAGTCCCAATGTTGACAATAATCCTCTCTCTTCATAAGGCAACAGGATACAAATATATACAGAGAATCTGAAACACTGTAACAACAATCTCTGTACCCATTGCTATGTGTCAAGTAAATCATTCTCAATAGATTGAAACAATTATCCAGCCATGTTCTGTAATGATGACTATAGGTTCTATAATGATCAAACTAACTGGTCGCAGAAGGAATTTACCATAGTGTAGCAGAATAGTATAAACAACATATGTCCTGAAGGGCCACCACCAGGTCATCTTTTAAGGATATGCCTGCTTCAGCACAGGTGGCTCAATCAGTGGTTTAGTCAATGACTGAGCCACTGATTGAGCCACCCGTGTTGAAGCAAGGATATCCTTAAAACCTGACCTGTTGATGGCCCTTCAGGACTGGAGTTGGCCGCCCCTGCTCTAGGCGACACCTAACTAAACGATTTTGCGTTTCTAATTTTGCTGTGTGTTTACGTAAAAGGGGTCCTCTGATTAAACTTGACACTACCCAAGAAGAAGCCACTAGGCGGCAAAACGCGCGTAGGGTGCATCTTACATCACGTTTGACACCAGACGACATACTGACGAACGTAGTCACATGATTAGTTTCTTCAGACAGAATAGCACTTGGCGGGTCTGCAGCATGCCACATATCTGCCTGTTTCTTTGCTCTAAACTCCTGGTGTGTTTATAGGAGCATTTCTGATTTAGGCTAGTTAGATTGTAGTGTGTAAGGCAGAGCTTATCCGAACTATCTTTTAGCCTATAAATATAGCTCCTGCCTTCCCAAGACGCACCCGATCATCTCCCTTCCATCCTCCTTCTCCGACACATCTGCAGACATTATAGACACTATAGGAAAGACATTATGGAACTAGAAAAAGTGTAGAGAAAAAGCCACCAAATTAATAAAGGGGATGGATAATCTGATGTATGAGGAAAGGCTAGCTAAATTAGATTTATTTACAATAGAAAAGAGGCGTCTAAGAGGGGGTTCTGACAAGAAAATTACTTATTCAAAGATTCAGGTTGTCAATCTCAGCCACGAGTTCACACATGAATGACACCAACACCAGTTGTTATTCGTGAATAATATTTATTGATAACTTAGCTTTGAGCATATTCAACATCTTATGGCACTCAGGATATCGCTCACAATGTCAACCAGGGGACCCCCACCATTTCCATTGAAATAGAATGCCTGGTAGTTGTTATTCTGTCATCACATTTTGTCCTGTACGCAGTGCTGAGAACACCCCCAGCTTAGTCTGCCACAGGTGAAGGTCTGAATCCTACAGGCCGGACAAGCCTGATCACAGGGCATCCAGGCATTCAGCCATCATCCCCGTTAGGGAGGCGAGGGGGGGTGAGGGGGGACGCCCACTCCAATTGGACTCCCACACATCTCTAGTGAGCTTCTCATAATAAACAATTTCAGAGCATTCCTGTTCACAGCAAAATTACTACATTTAAGCATATCTGTAAGCGACAAAAGTTAACTCATCATGCACCTTGGCCATCAGAAACACAATAAACTCCATTCTTATTACAGAGGGGATATGATAACTATATACAAATATATTCGGGGACAATACAAGGAGCTTTCAACAGAACTATTCATCCCAAGGGCAGTACAAAGGACTCTGGGTCATCCTTTAAGGTTGGAGGAAAGGAGATTTCACAAGCAACAAAGGGGAAGGGTTCTTTACAGTAAGGGCAGTTACAGTGTGGAAATCATTACCCATGGAGACAGTGATGGCAGATACAATAGACATGTTCAAAAAAAGGTTGGGCATCTTTTTAGAAAGGAAAGTTATACAGGGATATACCAAATAAGTAAACATGGGAAGGATGTTGATCCAGAGAGTAATTTGTTTTCCTTTCTCTGGATCAATATACTGTAAGTACGGATATAGGATAAAGTATCTGTCGTCTAAATTTAGCATAGGTTGAGCCTGATGGATATCTGTCTTTTTCCAACCTCATCTACTATGTAACTGTGTAACATGTGTGTCACTGTTGGGATGTTGATAATTGACCCCTGCCACATACCTAACATAGACATTTGAATAGATACTCAAGAAGATGTACGGGGAGAAAAGTATTTTCATGTAACAAAAGACAGAGAGAGTTCAAAAAGCTCAGTAATTGGGCTTCAAACACAGGTCAGAGACTCCGAATGACAAACCAAGATAAGAAGTTACTGAAGTGAACCAGAGGAAAATCCCTGGTGGAGACGGGAAGAAACGAAGCACAACTCATATGTCAAGTAAAATAAATCATTAGCCAGTGGGAAGCTTCTGTCTAAAGTCTCTGTGTATTAACACAGTGCTCTGTTTTTGGTGCCCAAAATGCCTCGATACATATTCTTATTGTTTATTTGCAAAGCGCCAACATATTCCTCAGCACGGTACAATGTGGGCACATAGACCCCCAACAGTTCAATGGGGCGGAGGGGGATTTATGAAAGATTAAAGCCCAGGTTTGTGTCAAATGTATTTAGCAACTTTTGAAACTGAAGACAATGGGAGACTTTAAGGGATAGGACAATAGGCAGATTAGGTGGGTCAGGTGATTCATATCTACCTATAGATTTCATGTTTCTATTAAAATTCGGATAAATTCTTCCATTGTCCAATATTGAGGGGAGCATTTTCCTTGACTTTATAATTACCTGTCAACAGCTTCCAATCACTATGCAAGACATGGGGTCTGTGGCATGTAGGAAATTGGGCAAACTTGGATGGTCAAATGCTCCTGATCTGTCATCAATTTCTATGATTCAATCTAATTGCTATTGTAACGCCCTCTTGGATGGCTACTGTTTCTATAAAGGGTTAACTGCCTTAAGGAGTTAACTGGGTGGGATCAGGCAAGGTTCGCCTCTTCCCTCACTATCCCGTGACCAGTGATGTCATTATAGGGAGCATAGAGGGTAAATATAGATCCACCCTTTGTTCTGAAAGCAGGTTCTTCAGAGTTCTGATTGGGGTCCTCAATGTAAGTCCTGTATATAGAATCTAGTCTGCAGCTAGTATGTCTATGTCATTGTTTATTGTTTTCCAATTTTAGTAACATACCCCAATCATTAGCCAGCGGTCTAGTACATTTGGTATCGGCTGTTTTGCAGTGACCAAATGATCGCCGGCGTTTAACCGCTGCTCACCTCACCGGCCACTTCGCCACTAAGGTAAGTCACTAACCGTAGTCCTTACCCTAAAACCCCCTGTTAACCTCCAATACCAACGTTACCCCCTACCGTAAAAACCCTTTACCCTAACCCCTAAAAGTTAACTCCTACCCTAACCACTAAAACCCCTTAAGTTAACCCCTACCTTAAAACGAACACCCTACACTACAACTTACCTTCTCGTCGAAGCAGCCAGTAGTTGAGTAGCTGCGGTGGAGGGTCCTCTGCGGCTAAAAGCCGACGGAAAGTTGGTTGTGGCGGGATGGCCACGACCAAATGTCCCATTCCGCTTCCCAGCGCCTGTTAAAGGATCGGGAAGCCTAATGTCGCTGTCCTCAAAGGGCTGTCCATGCTGCAACCGGTACCTTCTCTGGATTGGCCCAATTAAACCAGTCTGTTTCTAGCATCGCTGTCTCTCTGCAAGCTATTCCGCTAAGTCCTTATACAATGGGTGACTAAGCCCCCGTACCTCCTCTGGGTAGCACCGGAAGCTATCGGAGGATGATCCCCTGAAAGCATTATTTGCCATGTGTATTGTGGATTTTCATCCACACCCAGTCAGCACTTCCCCCCACACCATCTACAGTACATGGATAGAGACTGAGCTATTTACTTTCTGGACTAATCTTATATGACCCCATTCATAGCCGGGGAATGGGGGTTACACTACAATGCATGATTGGTATATTTACATCCAAAGGCCATTGTATAAGACACAGTCAAATCTCGCTGTTATGTAACCATGGCCAATTCATGTTCTGTTTGTGCCTCAGGAACAAAAAATGAGATTGTAATTTCTTTGGATCAATGATTTAACAGCAAAGAAACTATTATTTGCATGCTACTCTGTAAAGTACTTGGTTCTCTCTCCGATCTCCTTCAAAGACTGCTTCTAACACCTAGCCACCTGTTCAGAATATCTCTTGTTTGCCTAACCCTATCACCTAATGACTCATCAGATGTACATGATTAGAGTAGGGATGCACGGCTCCAGTGGGCAAAATTGTTTTTGTGATTGCAAATCATTACATTAAGCTATAAAATGTTCCCTTGAAATCGAACAATGTTTTCACTAACTCAACAGATGGGTCACAGCTTGAAAGCAACAACATAAATTAAATTTAAAAAAAAGAGTAATACAATTTCTTACCAGCGTGATCCCAAACTTCTTTTGGGACATGGCAAAAGGCAATAAAATTCAATTTTCCCATCCTACCGGGATCCTATAGCTGCAGTCCAAGCAATATCCCGCATGCGTGTTTTTTTTAAATAACTTAGTTCAGTACTTTGAGAAAATACTTGTAGCATTTAAAAAAAAAAACTACTCTGGATGACATTTTTAATGTATTATTGTAGGATCCGTGAGCCCCGCCGCCCTCTGCGCGCTCCCTGCTAACCCCAGCCCGCGACCGGGTGCTCCGCTTCCTCCGCCACGTCATCTGGGCCATCATCTGCCGCACTACGGGCACGCGCGGAGGTAAATGCAGAATCTCCCGGCCCCGTCTCCAGGTTGCGTCCGTGTGGTGGCGTCATCGGCTCGTGCCGCGCGCACATGACGCACACATGTACGGCATCATCAATCTTCGTCTGCAATCCTTCCCACACCTGTCTCCTGCACCACTACAGCCAATCACAGCCTGCACTGAGGACGCGCCTCCACTGTCTGTCTATTCATTGGTTCCTCTCTCATATATATGCTCAGCCAGCCCACTGGCAAATCGGCTGAGCGTAAGCCTTTCGAAGTGTTCACTGCTACCCTTGCCTCCACAGTCTTGTCTTGCTCCTTGGTTCCTAGCTCCCTGCTCTTGACCTCGGCTCTCTCTCTGGACTCCGCTCTTCTATACTCCTGACCTCCGCACCTCTCCAACCCGACCTCTGCAAAGTACCATGAAGACCCGCATCTCTCCAATCCTGACCACGGCTAAGTACCTGTAACGATCCGCACCTCTCCAACCCCGACCTCGGCAAGTATTTTTGACTATCCTTCTCGAAATCCGACCCGGCTACCTCGACCAATCTGCACTCCAGACGCGCCCCCATGGCTGCGGGTGGCATGATATACCTATCCCCACTTCTGCCTCGCAGTCACGCCTTGTTAGTGGTGAGCACTCCGTCACAATTATAATGTAACAAGCATTTTTTGTTTCTATAGCAACCATTTACAAAATCACATCCCCTTCCTCTTCTGAAACAGGCTCTGGCACACCCCTTTTTTCTATGTATTGGGGGGTTTATATGTATTGGGGGATTTTCTATGTATTGTTTTGTTTTTAATATGCATATTTTTTTATAGGTATTGTTTTTTTCATATGTATTGTTTTTTTAAAATATGTATTGTTTTTAATATATGTATTTGGTGGGGTGGGGGATTTGTATATATTTGCGGGGTGAGGATTATTTTTGTATGGATTTAGAGGGGTGGGATATTTTGTTATGTATTTTGTTGGGAGGGATTGTGTGAGGGGGAGGGAATGAGTGTGAGGAGGAGGGATTGAGAGAGTGGGGTAATTGACGGGGAGGAGAGTGAGAGGAGCGAGGGAGAGAGCAAGAGTGGGACGCATGGGAGAGAAATACATGTGAGTCGGGGGACAGGGATTGAGTGAGCGTGGGGTTATTGATGGAGGGGGGGGGAGATGTGAGACGGAGGGGAGAAAAAAACATGGGAAGAGGGAGGGAAATAGAAGGGGCACGCGAGGTGTGAAATGGGGGGGCTCGCAAGACCACTGACATGGGGAGGGGCCCCGGACCCAACTCTAGTCTTGGGCCCCAGGAAATCTGTCTGCGGCCCTGCCTGACCGGCTTGGGGGAGCCACGGGATTTCCCTGAGTAGCAGGGCTGCTGCTTGGGTGCTGGGCAGCTTCCTCCATCCTGATTGACTGCATTACCCAGCAGCAGCCAATCAGGAGGAGGTATTATGAGCCTGGGGTGGGGCCAAGGAGAGGAGGAAACAGCATGGAGTGCAGAGATGTGCGTGCATGCTTCGAGCGAATTGCACCTTTCACCATTGTGTCCAGTATTTTTGAAGGAGCCACCTGGCAACCCTAGGTGTACCCCCCCCTCTGCTCAACATTGTCTGAGCCCCCAAACCCTGCTCAACAACTTGAGGGGACCCAGGTGTAGGCTTCTCTTGGATAAAAGCTGCTTCTAGGCACGTTACAGTATGTGTTTAATAAAAAAGGACTTGACTTTGTTATTTGTAAAACATGGCAGCTGCCACTTTCAGCGCAGCAGATGGCCGTGCTAAAAACAAAAACGCAGGGAGCAGAATGATAAAGACATCACAGCCCTTACACTTGCTCTTTGCAATTACAGAATATAGCGTGATTGAATTAAAATGCAAGGACCTGTCCCTCTCGAGCACAACAACCTTATATCACAGGAGGAAATTAACATCATCGGGGCATTTACTCCGCCTCTTAAGTCATTAACCCTTTCACTGCGGGGCATTGCCTTTGTCAGTCAACAATGTCGTTGACCCCTTGGTGTCCAGACGGGTCAGTAGCATATTGCAAAGCACTGCATTGCCAGTTCTTCTGGCAGAAAATGGGTTAAAAGGTGGAAAACTAAATAAATAAATATTATATATATATATATTTTTTTTTTTCTCTCTATTAACCACCTTTCATCTTACTTTTTTTTTACCCCAGATCATCGATGTGGTGCCCTCCAGCAGTTTATTTATGAGAAATATTAAAGCAGCAGTTCCATTTTGGATTTTTTTTTTACTTACCGGACCCGGAGCTGAAACATGGCTTTCTGATTTCCGGTGACCCGTCAGTACACAATCGCCAAACTTAACCGGGCCGGAATACTTGCCCGATAGCCATGGGGTCAGAGATTTCTCCAGCGGCCAATAGAAAGTTGCAAAGACAACGGGAGATGATGTTTCGACTTTTTGTTTGTGAGCCTGCGGCCATGTTTAAAGTTTCTTTGGTGTAAAAACAAAAAAACAGTACCCAAAAATGACAAATATTCTGGAAACCAGTAAGTCCCCTGAGGCCAGAGGGCCATGGATCAGCTGAGGGACCCCACTGCTCAAGGAAGCATAAAAATACAACTCAGACTGTGGGGAGGATTTCTGCTTTAATCCTTAAGGTCTAATAAAATAAAATGGCTGCTGTGAATTTTATTAGAACGTGTCTCTGCAAAATAAAACCCAGAATTCTTTCCTCGCGTTGATATTTATTTCCCTTTGCGCTATTTAGGTCTACATTTTTTTTTTTTTTTATAACTTGTAAGGGTCTACATTTTTAAAGCTAATGAACATGTCTTTGGTTAGGAAGGAAAAATGTTGAGAGTAAAAAACTACCCGACCGCCAACTTTTTTTTTTTTTAGATTACAAGCACACGATGCTTAGATGCAATAGGGAATTCAAAACAAAAACAATGTCACTGTGCAAAGGTTGATAGAAAGGTGACAATAAATGTGAATTTCAAGTTAAGACCATCTGGGATTATACATTTTATAATGCACCCCATAGGCCGTAAACCAGGACCCCATCCCATCCCAACCCCATCTCATCCCATCCCCATCTTATCCCATCCCCATCCTCATCTCATCCCATCCCCATCTTATCCCATCCCCATCTCATCCCATCCCCATCTCATCCCATCCCCATCTCATCCCATCCCCATCTCATCCCCATCGTATCCCATCCCCATCTCATCCCATCCCCATCTTATCCCATCCCCATCTTATCCCCTCCCCATCTCATCCCATCCCCATCTTATCCCATCCCCATCTTATCCCATCCCCATCTTATCCCATCCCCATCTTATCCCATCCCCATCTCATCCCATCCCCATCTCATCCCATCCCCATCTCATCCCATCCCCATCTCATCCCATCCCCATCTTACCCCATCCCATCTTATCCCATCTCATCCCATCTTATCCCATCTCATCCCATCCCAATCTTATCCCATCCCCATCTCATCCCATCCCCATCTTATCCCATCCCCATCTCATCCCATCTTATCCCATCTCATCCCATCCCCATCTTATCCCATCCCCATCTCATCCCATCCCCATCTTATCCAATCCCCATCTTATCCCATCCCCATCTCATCCCATCCCCATCTCATCCCATCCCCATCCCCATCTTATCCCATCCCCATCTCATCCCATCCCCATCTTATCTCGTCTCATCCCATCCCCATCTTACCCCATCCCATCCCCATCTCATCCCATCTTATCCCATCTCATCCCATCCCCATCTTATCCCATCCCTATCTCATCCCATCCCCATCTCATCCCATCCCCATCTCATCCCATCCCCATCTCATCCCATCCCCATCTCATCCCACCCCATCTTATCCCACCCCCATCTTATCCCATCCCCATCTCATCCCATCTTATCCCATCCCCATCTCATCCCATCCCCATCTCATCCCATCCCCATCTTATCCCAACCCCATCTCATCCCATCCCCATCTTACCCCATCCCCATCTCATCCCATCCCCATCTTATCCCATCTCATCCCATCCCCATCTCATCCCACCCCCATCTCATCCCACCCCCATCTCATCCCATCCCCATCTCATCCCATCCCCATCTTATCTCATCCCATCTTATCCCATCCCCATCTCATCCCATCTTATCCCATCTCATCCCACCCCCATCTCATCCCATCCCCATCTCATCCCATCCCCATCTCATCCCACCCCCATTTTATCCCCATCCCCATCTCATCCCATCCCCATCTTATCCCATCCCCATCTCATCCCATCTTATCCCATCTCATCCCATCCCCATCTCATCCCACCCCCATCTTATCCCATCCCCATCTTATCCCATCCCCATCTTATCCCATCCCCATCTTATCCCATCTCATCCCATCCCCATCTCATCCCACCCCCATCTTATCCCATCCCCATCTCATCCCATCCCCATCTTATCCCATCCCCATCTTACCCATAATGAGAAAGTTCCGTATGCCCTGATTGAAATCACTACACATTGCCTTCTTTTATATGGTGCTGTCAGCAAATCTATGCCTTTTTGTCTTGTGATTTCACATTTTCAACAGCTGTCTTATATTTTCTGCTTCTGGCCTTGGCTGTGATGCTCCTTCACAGATCAAATAACTGTGTTTACTACTCGCTAATTCAAACAGCTGGTTATTGCTCACCAAGCTCCCCATATAATTACCAAGGGAAGAATTATAAATAAATGTATACAAGGAAGCAGATGCTGTCATTTTAACAATCGATCCATCTAGTAAAAATACCCCCACTTAGGACTTTAAGTGGCGAATTTTCAGAGCATGTGTATTGATGTCATTTTAATAAAATACAAAAACAATGGCAGAATGCCTGGCTCATTGATTTGAAGCAGATGAGAGCTGACATGCTTTCAGCGCAGGAAAGGGGAGGGAAATATGTTGGTGGCGGACAGTGTGCATGAATTATTGGATTGTGGTTGGTAACAGAACGGGAATGGAAATAAACCTGATGCAAGTGACCCTTTGAGACAGCCAAGGTCCTGCCCATAATATGCGGGGGACTCAGATTCTAGACAACTCAATGTGACCTTGGCAAGCCAATTTATTTCACGTATTACAGGAAGTTTGATTGAAAGCTCTTGGGACACGAACTCAATAATGTGCTCGTGCTTTGGAGTTTATAGAAATGCAGAGTCTGCTTTCTTATATATACACGTATTTATCTCCATTATCAAACACGGTGCATTGTACATAACTGATTTATATCTCTCGTCCCCCAAAAATAGCGTCATTAACCCCTCGAGGGGAGTTAACATAACATTTTTTTTTTAATGGAAGTAGTTACCTTTTTTGATTTACGTGGGGCTTATTTAACCTATGGGTCGCCAGTGATGACTGTAATGCCTTGTGGGCCCCCTTCGATAGAAAATAACTGTGGCGCGCCCTCTAGTATATATATAAAAATAAACAATCATAAATGGTATTATACTGGCCCGGTAATATGCTGCTGCTCTACCAAAAAGGACCCTCCCTCGATCCTCGTAGAACGGTAAAGGTAAGTGGTGGTGAGCGCAAGAAATTATATAAAATATATAAAAACACTTAGTAGTGATCATTTTCTCAGAGATGATAATTAAACAATGATAAAACAATAGAACAGTAGAACAATGCGCTGTAGATGGGGGATAAAATGTGAATATATAGAGACTGTACTCACACGGCCGTGTGTGAGACTAGCTCACATAAGGTGTTTCTTTGTGCACTGACGGTGCCTCCTTTCGCCAGTGGATTGCTCGTCCCTCAGTCACTTGGTATCATGCATGTGTAAACGCCCAGTATCCATGCATTGAACCAAATAAGTATGACAGCCACAGGAAAGGTATAAACTTTGCAATTTATTAGTTAAAAAGTAAGAGTATCCAATAACTCACATGTACAAAACATCTCCGGTACAGGTAGCCACTCTAAGTACTCTGGTACAGTTCGTTCCTGCTTCCGCGTCTGGTCGACAGGACTGTAGATGGAGCGCTTGCGGAGGCTATGGTGGCCTTCGATGGACAAAAAGCTACACGTCCCAACTCGGAACTACGCTGAGCACTGTTCTACTGTTCTATTGTTTTATCATTGTTTTATCATCTCCGGGGCCCACTTCGATGCCAGATAGGTCTGGCACATATTGCAATGGAATGTTTTTGTTCTATGTGGCATTGAAAGATTTAAACAGTCTGAGATTATAGCACCAAAAAAAACCATGCCCAATAATTTGCACTTCATATTTAAATCCGCTGGGCAAAATGTTGTGAAATTAAAAAAAAAAAAAAACCTTTTACCCCTTAAAACGCATATGGAGCATTGTGTA
>NC_134493.1:35704776-35744776 GCF_040206685.1 Ascaphus truei | reverse complement strand
CTACACTCACACACCATGGCAACGATGTCCCTCCCCCTATCCCGCTACCTCACACAGTGTAGCTCCCGCGAACCGCACAGCACGCCACATCTCCTGCACCTCACACAGCTCCCTACCGCAACCGGACCGCGAGGCCGCGGCCTACACTCACACACCATGCCACCAATGTTCCTCCCCCTATCCCGCTACCTCACACAGTGTATGACAACACCTACCACTGGAAATCAGATGTTCGTTGAAATAAAATATGTTTTCCTAACTATTTTACTGTCTGTATAATGTACACAACACTCACCCACACAAAACCCCCTCATACACACACACACACACACACGCAAACATCCTGTCATTCTATGCCACACACTACACTCAAAAACATGCCATTTTTAACATGTGTATGACCAACAACACGCACTCACACACGTCACACACACAACATGCCTCATACACACACACACGCCATCACACACCAGCAACACACACACATGCTCTCACACACACCACACACCATGCCACCGATGTCACTCCCGCTATCCCGCTACCTCACACACTCTACCTCCCGCGGAACAACCAGCACGCCTGACATCTCCTGCACCTCACACATCTCCCTCCGCAACCGGACCGCAACGCCGCGGACTACAGTCAAACAGCATGCCACCAATGTCACTCCCGCTACCTCACACACTGTATGACAACACCTACCACTGAAACTCAGCTGTTCCTTACAATAAAATATGTTTTCCTAACAATTTCACTGTCTGTATAATTTATTCTAAAACACTTCTCACACCACCACTCACACACAACACTCACCCACACAAAACCCCCTCATACACACACACACACACACGCAAACATCCTGTCATTCTATGCCACACATAACAACAAATCACACCTCACCTTCACCCTCATAATACACACACTACACTCAAAAACATGCAATTTACAACATGTCTATGACCAACAACACGCACTCACACACGTCACACACACAACATGCGTCATACACACACACATGCCATCACACACGCCACATACACACATGCTCTCACACACACCACACACCATCACACACAACACACACACAAATACACAAACACATGCACACACACACGCACTCAGCAACGCCACACGCCCTCAACCACGCAACACACGTACTCACACACACACCAACCTCCTCTGCTGATACAACACACAAAACAACACTTCAACATAACCTTAACTACCTACACACAACACAACCACCACTAAACAAACACACACACCCAACCCACTGTTCCAATTACCTACCCTTCACCATACACACTACACTGAATACAATGCACATTTACACGTCTCACCACCCACTCCCATTGCACATCAACATCCCACCACACACAAACATTAACAACAACACAACACCTCCGCTACTAACACACCTAGCACAATAAATCACCTCTTCCTTTCAATAACATATTTTACACAAAACATTACTATTTACACATCTGTCTAATTTATTGCACACAAACACTCAACTAACCAACACTGACACACACACTCACACACCACACACTCACTATCACATCACACACTCACTCATCCACACACACACCCCACACAATCAACAATCACACACAATAATTACATACACACACTATTCTGCCACACACACAGCCAACATTAACACAAAACAAAAACACACACAACATTTCAACACCTACACAAACGCACACCAAACACAAATAAATACCCCTCACCTCACACAGTGTAGCTCCTGCGAACCGCACAGCACGCCTCACATCTCCTGCACCTCACACATCTCCCTACCGCAACCGGACTGCGAGGCCCCCTACCCCGCTACACCATGCCACCAATGTCCCTCCCCCTATCCCGCTACCTCACATGAGTGAAGATATACTTCACAAAGCACAGAGACACAACCCATCACTCAATGTTACCTTTTCACCTGACATTTTCAACGAGGTACTCATATTGTTAGAAGATACATGTCTCTCTATCAATAACAAAACACTACTTCAATTAGGTCTAGAAGCTCCCCAACGTCATCATCACGATGTACTCAATACAGACCTTATGCGAGAGAAACAATACAATATTTCCATACTACAAGAATATGTTGCCACAAGAAAACCAATGTTAATTCCACAACAACTTAACACCTATGACAACATCATGCAGCACATAAACAACGAACAAGGTGCAATCCTGTTTCTTGATGCTCCAGGTGGAACAGGCAAAACATTTCTCATAAATTTACTCCTTGCAGAAATAAGAATGCACAATCATGTTGCACTTGCACTTGCATCATCTGGCATTGCAGCCACTCTTATGGATGGAGGAAGAACTGTGCACTCAGCTCTTAAATTACCACTAAACATTGCTCATGAAGAAAACCCAACATGTAATATTACCAAGACATCTGGCCAAGCCCGTGTTCTTCAAATTTGCAAACTTATTGTTTGGGATGAGTGTACCATGGCGCATAAAAAAGCACTTCAAGCCCTTAATAGAACCTTGCAAGACTTGCGTAACAATAAACAAATAATGGGTGGTGCTGTCATTCTTTTAGCTGGTGATTTCAGACAAACACTTCCAGTCATACCACGATCCACACCAGCAGACGAACTTCATGCATGCCTTAAATCCTCTATTTTATGGCGACATGTCAAACATTTTCCATTAACAACCAATATGCGAGTCCAACTTCTCGGCCACTCAAATGAACAACTTTTTGCACATACACTTCTTCAAATAGGTGAAGGCACTTTACCTACTGACTTAACATCAGGTGAAATTGCTTTTCCCACACATTTTTGTCATATGATGACATCACTTGAAGATCTCATACATCACGTCTATCCAAATCTCTTACACAATTACACAAACCACCAGTGGCTCTGTGAAAGAGCCATCCTTGCTGCCAAAAATACTTCTGTCAATGACATCAATCATCAAATTCAAGACATTATTCCAAACACAATTACTCAATACAACTCAATCGATACAGTTGTGGATTGCGATGAAGCCGTTAACTATCCACCTGAATTCCTACACTCCCTCGAACCATCAGGGATGCCACCACATCATCTTCGCCTCAAAGTTGGAGCACCCATCATGCTACTTCGCAACCTACACACACCTAACCTTTGTAATGGAACCAGACTGTGCATAAAAACATTGATGCCCAACCTAATTGAAGCTACTATCTTAACTGGCAACGCCAAAGGCCAAGATGTCTTCATCCCCCGCATTCCACTCATTCCTACAGACATGCCTTTTACTTTCAAACGGCTACAGTTCCCCATCAAACTAGCTTTTGCTATCACCATTAACAAAGCACAAGGACAATCTATAAAGTGCACTGGTATCAACTTAGAATCACCATGTTTCTCCCACGGCCAGTTATATGTTGCGTGCTCTAGAGTTGGATCCCCCCAACAATTGTACATCTTTGCTCCAACTGGAACTAACAAAAATGTCGTTTACAAACAAGCATTACAATGAACATTGACTTTCCTCAATTTCCATGAACTCTACATATTGCCATAAGAAATTACAAAAAAATGAAAGACACTCAATACACTACTGTCATCTTTTATTACTACATTATTTTACAACACACACTTTAACATTACATCAAATACACTCCTCTCAACAATGGACATTCACATCTTTCAAGAAGCATTTCCAACAATAACATTTTCAAAAATAACTACCGTAACAACTAACATACACTTCAAACATTTGCCCTCATATACATGTGCTTTCTACTACTGTTGATTTACAAACACAATTCTAACTAATATTACATAACATTGGCATCACATTACAACTTTCACATACAACATTTACACATACTTATTCACACTTCACATCCCGGGCAACGCCGGGTTTCTCAGCTAGTATATTATATAGTGCAGAATGAGTACTATTCTATTCTGCACTGTCACAACTGGACTAACACGGCTATTTCTGTTTTATTTATATGTATATATGTGTGTGTGTGTGTGTGTGTGAATGTATGAGAGAGTGGATGCATGTGTGTATCTATGTCTCGGGGGTGTCGCATTTTTCCCCATTGTGCCCAGTATTTTTGGAGAAGCTGCCTGGCAACCCTATATATTTAGGCCTGTGTATTAGGTAAATATTGTGCATCCTATATCATGGGTAATATATACAAACACATTTTGATTCAGGGAGGTTTCCTCTATTATATGTATCATTACTGTATTTTAATAAGTTGTAGGTCTGTAACAATCCTGCACACCGCGCATGCTGCTATATGAAATAAAAGTTATTATATAAATATGAGGTCCCAGTGTCACTGCTTCCTCCTCCCTGCTGCGTGTTTTATTCATAGGACTCTCACTCCCTATGCAATGCATTCCGCATACAACAATTAAACATGTCCGCCGGAACTACGTCACAACACACACCCAAAAACAACCGTTCTAGGTTCACAGTGTGCATCACACAAACACATCCGGGTAGAGCGTCCACCGGAAGTCGTCCGCAAGGAAACGCGGTGCACGGTATACGCGGCTCGGCCGGGTACTGTGCCTGCGCGTGCCGCGTTCCGCGTGCCACCAGTTCCCCGGGGGATGGAAGGGAAACTGTGGGACCGGGTTCGGGCCGCGTTGCCGGGATCCCCGGAGGGTTTCCCGGCGGAGCTCGGCCCGGAGGTGGAGGGAAGCGTGGCGTGGTGTGTGCGGGAGGCCGCGGAGTCGTTGTGTAGCGGGGAGCCGGCGCGGTGTCTCCGCCTTGGGGAGCTGCTGATGGATTACTCCTGGGAGAAGCTGAACGGCCGGAGCTGGCGGGAAGTGTCCGCGGCCTGGCGGGCAGTGTACTCGTACGGCTGCTTGTTTAAAGCCGCGGGGCTGTGCGGGGGGGAACCGGGGAGGGGACAGGAGGCTCTGCGGGTGTGTGACCTGGGGTTGCTGCTGGGGGCAGACATCATGGACGGTGTGCTGAGCCGGGTCATCCGTATCCTGCAGGGGGGAGCCGGGGAGAGACTGGGGGCAGCCAGGGAGAAGCCTGAGGAGAGACTGGGGGCAGATGAGGAGGGGCCTGAGGAGAGACTGGCGGCAGATGAGAAGGGGCCTGAGGAGAGACTGGGGGCAGATGAGGAGGGGCCTGAGGACGGATCGAAGACCGGGGACAAAATTTTCTGCATGTACCCAAATGTAACAGGTACTGTGCCGGATACAGATGCGCTGGATGTGTTTCTGCCACTGTGTTACAAAGGGAGGTGCTTCATTGCCCATCTGCTATGTCCATTGGTCCAAGCTCTGAACCTTCATTTATTTTAATGTGTTGGAGGTAAGGAGTAGGTAACCTGGGGGATATAGGCACAGCTCATAGGAAGGACCGGGGAGAGCCAGGGACTGACCATCAGCGAGCAGGATACGGGAAGTAGCCTGGGACGGTTGACATGACCTCAGGACGTGGACCGATAGATGTACCGTATACAGGCTGATAGACGCCAAGTGAATGTAGCAATCAATTTTCGTGTTTCTTGTGAGTGGTGGTAGAGTTGCCCAGCATGTTACGAAGCTAACTTGTGGAGGGATACGGTACGCTACAATAGCATTATATTGAAGGCAACGCAATGGACATTTTTTTTATTTATTTTTTACTTGAACTGCTATTACTTTGTAGATTTGCCCGCTAAAGGACAGAAGAGGCTCGGAGGTATACCAAGAGATGGACCAGATCGGGAGAATTCCGACATTCCTGAGGTAGTTGGGCTGGGCAGCTATGGGTTGTGAAGCAGTGAGTTTGGAAGTGGAATAAGGGTTTAAAGCTGACAAGTCACTGGAAAATAGGATTTATGGCAAAAGCACTACAATAAACTTGAAAGTTACCAGCTTTGCAACACTTTTCTTTCTTACAGAAATTGCATAAGGCATCTTATCAACTCACTCCGAGTCCTATCCTCAAGTTAGAAGCAATGATCCCGAAACTCCACTGCCCCTCCATGGAACATTTCCAAGAGAACTACTTAAATCTCCAACAGCCGGTTATATTAGATGGGGTGATTGACCATTGGCCATGCATGAGAAAATGGAGGTATGGTTTGATCACATCGATTAGATCAGTGGTTCAACCATTTTTTGAGCAGGGTTAGTCCTGAATTACTTTTGAAGTGAAACTTCTTTACTGGCACCTACCACATGAAAATTTTCCTGGCAGTAAATTGCCTTGATGGTGACCGAAGTACAGCCTTGGAAGTGACGTCACTGCTGGCAGAAGAGGCCATCAGCGACGTCAGTGTTGCCAGTTCCCACCAGTCATCGGAGAGGAGGAGAACACACACACACCCTAAACTTCTGATCTCCTCTTCGGACAGGGGCTGCTCCGGGTCGGGGGACTCTGACAGCTTGTGTCCGGTAACGAGGACACACAGTAGTGAAATAATAAGTGCAATTAGCGCTTGTGTAAACAATATACAGTGATATACAAACAATAAATAAACCAAAACCTGTGATACAGAGTGTGATGAAGGTAGTCCTTGAGCTGCCTGAAAGGTTAATCTGGTATCTTTCAACCAGATAAGAAGTCTGCGTGGAGTAACCTCCTATGGCGCTGAGGATGGAATGGAAGTAGAATTTTGTGCAAAAGTTCTCTTCTTGTGCTGGAAACCTCAGAGAAGAAGACAAAGAGATACAAAAAACACTGCAATAGTGTATTACCCTTAGGACATTTGATAGTATATAAAGAGCATTTATTGATTAAAACAATTGATATTACAATTGATGTAAAAGTATTCTTAAAACAGTTG
This sequence comes from Ascaphus truei, assembly GCF_040206685.1. Lineage (NCBI taxonomy): Eukaryota > Metazoa > Chordata > Amphibia > Anura > Ascaphidae > Ascaphus > Ascaphus truei. The sequence continues at coordinate 35,737,995 of NC_134493.1, read as the reverse complement.
ATCAATCTACTAATGGAGTAAATGAGAAGAAAACTTCCAAGCGCTTGTGCTTAAGGAAGCTATACTGCTCCGCCGTGGAGCTATACGGCGGAGCAGTATAGCTTCCTTAAGCACAAGCGCTTGGAAGTTTTCTTCTCATTTACTCCATTAGTAGATTGATCAACTATTTTAACAATACTTTTACATCAATTGTAATATCAATTGTTTTAATCAATAAATGCTCTTTATATACTATCAAATGTCCTAAGGGTAATACACTATTGCAGTGTTTTTTGTATCTCTTTGTCTTCTCTGAGGTTTCCAGCACAAGAAGAGAACTTTTGCACAAAATTCTACTTCCATTCCATCCTCAGCGCCATAGGAGGTTACTCCACGCAGACTTCTTATCTGGTTGAAAGATACCAGATTAACCTTTCAGGCAGCTCAAGGACTACCTTCATCACACTCTGTATCACAGGTTTTGGTTTATTTATTGTTTGTATATCACTGTATATTGTTTACACAAGCGCTAATTGCACTTATTATTTCACTACTGTGTGTCCTCGTTACCGGACACAAGCTGACAGACCCGGAGCAGCCCCTGTCCGAAGAGGAGATCTCTGGGGAGCCGGGGCACAGAAGTTTAGGGTGTGTGTGTGTTCTCCTCCTCTCCGATAACTGGTGGGAACTGGCAAATAGCTAGAACACGCGTTCTAAGTCAAACTTCTTTGCGTTTTGGCACTGAAATTGTGTTTTAATTTTTAATCACCATAACAAATACAATTTCTGTGACAAAAAAGTTTCACTTTTTAAAAAAAATCTTAGGGCACCCTTGTTGTTCAGACCTCGCTCATCCCCTTCTCTCTTACAAGCTCACACCCACCATATTCAGACACCCTCTTCTTACACACTCCACATGCATCCTGTCACATCATACTGACACTTTTATTGAACACACACTTCACATGTATCCCCCCTTCTCACACAACACACTCTCTCAATCAAACACCACATTCAACCCCCTGTTGTCCCTTACACGGTGCTAAGTTCCCCGCCCCACAAACAAAGCCATCACACTCGCCCACACTCTTTCCTACTACCTTCCCACACATCTGCAACACGTCAGCTGTTCAGCAGGCGCATCCTGCTTTGTCTGTAGATGGAGAGGCTCGTCACTCTCCTCTGTGTCAGGCTGAGAGAGGAGAGGCAGATCACAGCCTCTACAATTCCAGGCAGTGTGAGACATGCCCCAGAGATTTTCACCCCGAGGCTGCAGCACCCTTCCTTTGGCATAGATTCACGCCACACCAGGGATCCCCAGCACCCAGGTTCAGAAACACTGGATTAGATGCATATTTCTAAGTTGCTGTCTCAACCAAAGGGCATGAATGGACTTCATAGCAAAGGCTTATTCTCTGACCACTTTTAATTTCTAATATTTCATGATGGATAATTGTAGTATTTCCTTGTAATAATCCTACACATTATGACACGATTTCTTGAGTCGGGGGGAAAGTGCTGGACATTCGTTCAAGATTTTTTAAACATTAGCAGAGAGGATAGTTTTTTTGTCAACTTAAGATTTTAGAGAGGGAAATGTCATCCTCTCAAGAAAAGAAGTGGGCTAATAAACTAATCACTGCAGTGAGGCACCCATTTAAACAGCACATAGCGTATGTACCGTCACCAGGATAGAAAATAAACTTGCCACCCGAGAAGTTGTAACGTTGCATATATTCCAACAGCGTGGAATACATCCGCAGGGTGGCCGGGTGCCGCACTGTTCCTGTGGAGCTGGGATCCAGATACACTGATGCTGAATGGTCTCAAAGCCTAATGACCATCAATGATTTCATCAATAAATACATAGTGGATCAGGTATGTGACCAGCATGCATCCCCAGTATGAGCAGGACCTCTGGGACGCTTAGAATATCTGTGTAGGGCAGCGGTTTTCAACTTCTTGAAGTGAAACTTCTTTGCTGGCACCTAGTAAAATCTCGTAGGACAAAATCTCCTTCATTGGGAACGAAAATGTGTAACGGAAGTGACGTCGTAGAGTAGTGTTGGCTGAACTATGTGTACTGCAAGAGACCTGATTGAATACTGTTCCCAGCGCATGCGCAGAAGCTGCATTCACCATGTGCGCATGCGCAAAAATCTCCGGCGCCGCTCACGTATGTGGCGAAATGCCCAGCGGATAATGTCAGTCACCGTTGTAGGCCGCGCATGCGCAGGAGCATACACACACCCACGTTCTAAGTCAAACTTCTTTGGGTTTTGTCACTGAAATTGTATTTTGATTTTTATGATTTACATTGAATGAAAGACTTTTGAGAGGAACGGCATTTAGATACTTTACAATCCAAAATATATGGATATCACTTAAGTTATCATAAGTCAATTATATTATGTATTCCAAGTGATTTTAGTATGGAAATTTCAACACAAAAATAAATATAAAATAAATGATACTCTCAAATCTCTTTCATTGAATTAAAAACATCACCATCACAAATACAATTTCTGTGACAAAAGACAAAGAAGTTTCACTTACAATGCGCATGCTCAGCACACACAACTTTTTTTTTTGGTTAAGGAACCCCAAGTGAAATTCTGAGGAACCCCTAACCATCCCTAATAGCAACTCTGTGATCAGATATATTGTAAATTCTTCTGTATTTGGTACAAATTTTCAAATGACCACAAAATAGCAGGGAACCCTTTATGTGGAACCCTCGGATTCCTAAAAACCTTGGTTGAAAAACACTGATATAGGGAGACGTTGGGCTGCTGAGTGAAAGACATGAAAGGGAGCGTGTGTGGTTATGTTGATGCTCTGACTCTCTCTGTCCGTCCAAAACATGAATCTCCTTTTCATTCCTGGTTACACCATTCACTGTGAATTCATCCTATTATTTTTTATTTTGGGGAACAGGGACTTTTTCTAGGTTTCTTAAAGCTGTGCGCTTAGGCCATATTCTATGTGCTGTGTCCTTGGTTCCATTTGGCATTGGCCTTCAGCGGCCCCCTTGCACATTGTGGTATTGGTTGCTTTGACATGACGTAGATGGAGACGCCCACACTCTGGGTTCAGTAACATCAATTCAGCTCAAAGCTCGTTTTATTAGAATCTGTTTGTAGTGCAGAGAAACAAACCGTTTCCGGGAGTGGACCCACTCTTCGTCAGATTGGAACAGAGAGACGTGCCCAGTGTCTTTTTATACATACTCCAACAGTAAATAACCAATTTAGGTCCCAGCCAGAAGTCAGAATGTCTAAATCTGACTTACATCAGTATATTTAACTCATTAGCATAGGCCAAAAAGCAAATGTACATACCGATTAAGTGTTTTTATAAGACGTGCCATACTTTTCGTAACCACTTCCATCCCATTCCTAACGATGCATAAAACAAAGTGGTAACTTTTCAGTTCCTGTTTTACTTCCAAGGAATACGTGTTAACATCATAGATTGAGGCTACTGCACCTCTGCTGCCGTTGTCTTCCTCTACTTCATGTGAATATTAAGTGTAGTGTGCATGTAGGGCGCCCGAAGGTAACGCAGGAGGATAGCGAATACTTGAAATGTTTACGACGCCCTGCGAGTGTGCTGATTGTTGTTTTGCACAGTTCGCATTTGCAAAGCTTTTAACGTAAGCAAACAGAAGTTTAAATGGTAGAGAAAACGGCCGAAAGAATTTAAAGAAAATATGGGAGTGATATATTTGGGATTACAATTATTAACCACTTTTGTTGGCAAATTCAATTGTAACGGCTATTTTAATAACTGTTTAAAAATGGCTCATTTGAAATATTCTGTTTTCCTGAAAGCAGAACAGTATGGGATATCTGGCTCAGCATCAACTGTTTGAACAGGTATGTATTGTATTTGTATGGCAATTGATATGTCTAGCGTGGGAGCACAATGCATTGGGAAGGAAACGGCTCAGATGGAGATAGAAAGTGTCTCTGTTAAATAACTGGGGATGTAGTATGTCGCTGAACAGTTATTGGGGATTTCAGTCGGCCGTAACTCATTTTTAATAATAATTACTGTTGCATCTCCTAAGTGCTAAAGAGAAGTGGAAATGGGAGTTTATCACACCGCACCTTTGTGTCAGTATTGCAGAAGTGGTTGTGTTATTTTGTTAGAGTATTGTATTGTACATTTGTATTTTTTTTTTAAGACCTACTGATGAAGTCAAATAAATCATAGAAAAATAGTTTAAAGGAACAAACACACAGGAGGTTTTTTTAATGTTATTTTTAAACAAGTAAAATGCTAAACAATGTTTGTTAACATGTTTCTGGGAGAAGATACGTGAACTAAAGCAGGATATTAGCATTCCGGATTATTGCTGCCTGGGTGAAGGAGATGAAGATGACATTACAATTAACGCTTGGTTTGGTCCAGCAGGGACAGTGTCTCCTCTTCATCAGGACCCACAACAGAACTTCTTAGCACAGGTACTGCTCCTCCTTGCTCATTCTTGCATACTGCAATGTGTTATACTCGCTCAGCACTTCTGCTTTGCAATAATCATATGTTTGCAATATGTGTTGCCTAACATCACCGGTTTGTTCCCAACAGTTATTTCAGCATTTCACTCTACCAAGTAACAGAAAATGACCAATTATTATTCAATAACTAGTGTGTTGTATATATGTTTTCTTCTATAGCACTGTAGTAGGTCTCCAGCCTAATTGTTGGTGCACAGGGAAATTAAGTAATGCATGCCCCAGCATGCTGGCATTGGCATAAATAATAACATTTAAGGTTTCTGAAAAATCAAGGTTCTCTTGAAGACCTTCCCCTCACGTGCACAATAAGAGGCACTTTGTCAAACAATTTGGTGCTTGTACAGATTGCAGCTGAACCTGGAACAGTGCAAATTCTAGACCAGGGGCAGCCAACTCCAGTCCTCAAGGGCCACCAGCAGGTCAGGTTTTAAGGATATCCCTGCTTCAGCAAAGGTGGCTCAGTCGTCAAGACTGAGCCACCTGCGCTGAAGCAGGGACATCCCTAATACCTGGCCTGTTGGTGGCCCTTGAGGACTGGAGTTAGCCGCCCCGTTTGTAGACAAACATGAGATTTGATTTTTGTGACAAACAAGAGAACTCCGCTTATCCTTCAGATCGTAGGAAGAAAATACATACGTTTGTATTCAGTGAATGAAACGGAAAACCTGTATCCATTTGAAAGCTCAATCCTTCACAACACAAGTCAGGTGAGTGAGGAATACTGCCACATCGTCGATCATAAGCCGTAAAGTGAGTGTTTAACACCCGCACTGATTGTTGTGTATTGTTTTTTGTTTTTTTAGGTTGATGTTGAAAATCCTGACCCTGGTAAATTCCCCAACGTGGCGAAAGCGGCGTATCAAGAATGTGTCCTGTCTCCTGGGCAGGTCCTGTTTATTCCAGTTAAATGGTGGCATTACGTGAGGGCTCTGGACATCAGCTTTTCAGTCAGTTATTGGTGGTCCTGATTTTTTTGTCTGCAGTCAGCAATTGTCAGCTATGGCTGAGACTTGTATCCACAGCAGCTAAATGCAGCAATCCCATCAAATTAACCCAATCTTTTTACTGCATGGGAACAGAAAGTAGTCCGCTGCTTAACCATGTTATTTTCAGCTCTGGGGACCCTCACAACCCCATGGATACTTACCTGTGTCGTTACCGGTGTTCTCCCAGGGCATTTAACTGGACGGGCAATAGGAAGTCGCAACCAATGACAATTGTGGCTTCCTGTTGGATCCTGGGGGAGCACAGACACCGTACCTTCTATAACCAGTGGTCCCCCAGAGCTGACAGTAACGATGTTCAGCTCCAGAGGGGACCCCGTTCCCATGCAGTAATAAAAACAATGGGTAAAACAGCAGCTGGGGTGCTGTTTGAGGATACAATAAAACCAAAGCGTTTTATCCGTGTGTGAAGACGTAACAGTTTTGTTCTCACCAATATAAAGATGATTATATTTGGCTGCCAGACCTGAGTGTATCGCAACAGCAAGCGGCTATTCTCCGCGTGCCATGTCAGAAAGGAGAGCGGAATAAACGTGGCTTCGATCACAATGTGGAGGAATAGTTAGCGGCAGCTGTATGTTACGGGGGTAGCCTTTAAAAATTCCCAATGTTAACCAGCTGTCAGATGCAGAAAGGGGGTGGAATATGGAGTTTAAACCTTTTTCCCTCAGACAAGAGTTGTTTCTTATCTTGTAAATTAAATTAATTTATTTAACAATGTATCAGCCTCAAATTATTGTTTAAATTGAGGATTGTTTAGAATATGATCTGGACAAGGGTAGGGGCCATCTTTATGAAGCTGTTGGCAAGTTATGGCCCGATGGAATGAATGGCCTGTTAACTGCCTCACGGTTTAGCAACACTTAGTAAATATGAATGTTTTTGGAATCATTCACAAAACATAATTTAAGTTTAGTCCCTTGGGTGTAGATACTGCCTCCAAATGGGACCTGGGTTATTCAACAGTCAATGTTACTGAATAAAGTGAAACATGAAGCCTGAAGCAATTTATTCACCACTAGATGGCACCAAATGAGCATCTTTATTCTGATAAAGGAGAAGTTATTGAGCGATGTGAATTCCCATACAGCGGTCTTGTTCGGCGTTACAGCTGCGATATTGTAATTACACCGTGGTACACTGGTTGTTATAGCATTAGAATAAATCGCTGTATGAAGGATTACAAGCTGTTCCAGTGCAGGCTGTTAGTCACAGTCGATTAATTGCACAAAAATTGTCCTTTAAACTTTTTTTTTTTTTTTAAAGTTAGATCTGGAATTTGCAATAAATACTAAAACCGTTTGCTATGTGGCTGTGAAGTGGTTAAAATAAAAATGACGTTGAGTGGGAAAGCAGAAAATAGAATTATTTCTTCTAATAAATGCGTTTGCTGATTAATATATATTTCTCTAGATGAACCACAAAGCAGCAGGTTGCGCCGATTTAACTTTTTTTTATTATTATTGGTAAAATCCAATATTTTGTTCAGGAGATTTAAGCGTTTGAAATATGAAGTGTCAGGGAGGTTAAAAATGAAGCTTTCCCCAGAGCCCAGGGAAGTGTAAAGGTTACCAATGCGAGAGGCAAAGAAAAGCATGTTTGTCTTTAATAGAGCAGGCGGCGCTCGGGGAGCCAGATACTAACATTTAAACTTTACACACGCTTCTTAGAGGGATTGCAGCGTTAACCCTCCGAGTACCGTGCGCCACACTTCCTCACGGACAGAAGGGGGAGGAGTTGGCTCCCTTCTGCGCACCATAGATCTCCACTAACAAAACGAGCATTTTTGGGGTGGGTGTATAGTTGTATCCTGAGGCACTCGCAGGGTTAATAAAGCCATACCCACAGTGATATATAATCTCATACTAAACAACAGGTGAGCAAGTCATGGTTGGATGAAGATTATACAGAGACACACACACACACACACACGTTATTTTCCTGCCGTTTCCGGTAACCTTGCCGTGTCCCTATTACCACGAGACGAGCGCTGCGCATGTTACACAGGCACCTAACATAACCCGATAATGCTGCGATCGGAGCGTTGAGATTTACATAAAAACAAACATTTGCACAAATCTGCTACATTACAGATACTGTACGTGGCTAAAGATGAAAAAGTGGCTGAAGCTGGGCTTTCAGAATATGTTGTGAACAGGCTTCATTCACTACGTGCAAAGTATTACTATGGTAATGGAATACACCTCGGATAAAGACATTGGTACCTGTTATCATTGGTTTAATACATACAAAAATATTTGTTTAAAAAAAAGGTTTTTGCAAAGCAATATAATCATGCAAATTTATAGGCTCCCCCCCTCCCAAAGGAATATTCTGCCAGTTCTTATTCCATTACTGGGCTGTTACTTCTTGTTGGGTTTCTGGAGTAATATATAGACGGGCTAGTAACAATCAGCTCCATGTTCCTCCACCGTCCCTGCTGTGGCCAGAATATCCCGCAGGAGGGACTCCGGACTGTTCTGTATATGATCACTGCTCCTGGACAGAGAACTTTTCACTCTATCCAAGTCGACGTTCTTCAGGATTTCCATCACCCAGTTTGCATCTTCTGTACGTGTGTTGTCTTTAATACGCCACTCCCTCAGCGTACATTCCAGCCATTCGGTTCCATGCAACTCAGCAGCTAACGACTCGGTTAGAGATTCTGCTTCATAAAGCTTAGACTTCACTGATATGAGGATATCACAAGACCTCAGCACTACAGGCCTATCACAGTCACACAGCGCAGCCAGCAGGAACTGAAAGAGCCCCACTCGGTTACACTTCTGCATTGCTTCTGTTATTAAAGCACTACTGTTGGAAGGTAACCCCACGGTATATGGACAGCTGTGAGGGACGCACATTCCAAGCGTTTGAGCCACAAAGACCTCGGCAAGCTCCAGCACATTAACTTTCACTTCCCAGTCCAAGTCGCCATGTGCTACGTGCAGTATGCGGGAGAGCAGCTTCTCTTTGTCCTCAAAATTCTGTATGTGACCATTCTTCAACCAGTCGGTGAACACCTTAGCTACGGCCCTTCTTGGGAATCCCTCTGTGTCTTCAGCCAAGATATCCAGGAGTTCTGCCACAAGGTTCTGCGAAGATGGTTGGTGGAAAAAAGAAATAAAAAAAAAAGAAGGATGACCGCATGATCAGAAAGGAAAACAACGTCCTTCATTAACACATTTGGGCCCAGATGCACAAAACGGTGCTAAGCTTTAGCACGCCTTTACGCCCATTCATATGAATAGGAGCAGAGAAGTGCTGTACCTTACAACCCTTTTATGGATATTATGGGACTTGGTGCGCAGATCTTTGGGAAATAAAACAAAGTTTATGGGAATACCTCACCCCTGTGTGAAATTAAACTGTACCAAAGACAGAGCTAATATGCACCTATCATTCCCTCATACTGAAACAATGGGGTCAATTTGCTAAGGCATGAATGCAGTTATTGTACCTTTAGGACAATAACTCAACTTATTGCAGCAGCAGGGTAATGGGGTGAGAACGTGATCACACACCCACCTCTCTCTTCAGTGGTTCAGTGGCAGGACTGTCTCCTTCAGCCAGTGTCGGGTAAAGGTGAGGTATATTGATCAGCTGTCCCAGGGAGCTCACAGCACTCGCTCGCACATAACTCTCAGGATCCTTAAGGAGACCCCAGACAAGCTGAAGCACCCCGGAAGAGCTTAAAACTTGCCTGAAGCCTTCATGTTCTGTCAAAGCACAAGAGGATATTAAGCACTTTACTACACAATGACATTGTTACATATAGACTTTAGAATAAACTATTACATCTGAGTCCATATTGAGCTGAGCACGGAGGCCAGGAAACTGATACTGTTTTGAGTTTTTCTTTTTAGGATTTCCTCTCAGCTTAACACATTTTCCTATTTTTATTTTTTTTAACAGTTATTTAACCAGTGGGGTGTCCCAAAACGTAGCAACTATATCATGGGGTCTGGCAACATATTTTGCTACCTTGGATATCAGTGAAACCTTAAGGGGCAATGACATGCAGGTGATGACACAGGCTTTCCATTATAAATGGCATACAATATAGGTCAGGGGTGGCCAACTCCATTCCTCAAGGGCCAGTATTATGGATACCCCTGCTTCAGCACAGGTGGCTCAGTCATTTTGAAGCAGGGTTACCCTTGAGTTGGCCACCCCTGATTATCTGTCCTGTTAGCGCAGCTAGCTTTAAATGCTCCTAATGCCAAACATGGCTTAGCTGAGAGACCTTTTAGCACAGCAGTGAGATGAGTGAGAAATTCTAAGGCCGAGTCACGAGTCTCCCAAAAGGGGCTGCACAGGCGCTTCGGCAGGACTGGAAACAGATCTGCGGAGGGAAACCAAAGCTGTGAAATGCACGGCGCTCTACACTTCTTTTCTCGTAAGAGGACAACATGGATACATGTGGAGCGCACATCTTGGGAAATGAAACATACGGCGGTATTGAGTGATTCGAGTACGTCCGTTCACTTTCAACTCCAACGACTCTCCCTAATTCCTTCACTGCCAGTGATAGGCTTAAAGAACGTTCTGCGGTTAACCTGTTCCTTGCCAGAGGGGGGGACGACGACAGCACACCGCCCCATCCTTGCAGTGAAGGGGTTAGTATAGCTGCATACTGTATGCTCACCCCGACTACTCACTACTCGCTCATCTGAGAGTAGGTATTACTACAGGTAAGTATAGAGTGGAAGCAGACACTAGAACAGGGGCGGGCAAGTCCAGTCCTCAAGGGCCACCAACAGGTCCGTTTTTCAGGATATCCCTGCTTCAGCACAGGTGGCGTAGTCTTCAATTGAGTCACTGATTGAGCCACCTGTGCTGAAGTAGGGATATCGTTAACACCTGACCTGTTGGTGGCCCTTGAGGACCGGAGTTGCCCACCCCCGCTCTAGAAGCATGCCATGCTTGGCTGGGGTCTGCTGGCGTTTATTTGACCCTTATATTTTCTAAATGAAAGATGAGCTCTACTGCAACAAAACACTTTAGGTAAACCAACCTTGGAGAAACTTGTAGCTGTGCGTCCAGTATACACCATCTGCAGATGAGGCCTGTAACCATTTCACAGAGGCCTGAAGAGTCTTCTTCAGAACCTAAAGAGACGACCATCGTTCAATGCTGTAGGGAGCTGTAACACTCTTATTTACCAAGCAGCGCTACTACAGGAAACACCCGCTGGACACAGGAAATATTGCCCTTAACATCCTATTCAAAGGCGTTATCTCCGAAGGTGTCTAATGGAATAGCACTTATAAGGAAGTAACGGCCTATGGGGCATATTGGGTATTCACCGTACCGGCTGGGCGGGCAGTTTTTGGCTGAAATTTCCCTGGTCTTCAATGGAAAATGGCAACCACAAAAAGCCCTAATGGCCGTTTCAGCGCACATAATTCAGAGCTAAATTTAACTGTTTAGTAAACCATCTTAGAACGAAATTGCAGACATAACCAACTTAATATAAAATGCCAGAAATGAACCCTTTACACCTGATTTTTGTAACACTATGGTGATTTGACACCTTGTGCTGCCAGTATCCCATACAAAAGGTTTGAACTAGAAAGGAGCTGTATAAAAGGCAAGTTACTGAATATGTATCAAATGGAAATCAAGAGCAGGGTTATTGCGATACCGAGTGGATTCCTTACCGTTGGGTCTGTGTCTGGATTCTCAAGATAAGCAAACAGCACATTGTATGTCTTTACTAAGGACACCTGATCCACTGAGTAACGGAAAGTAAACAAAACAAACACAGAATAAGCACAAATAAACAGGCTCAAGTTACACACATGTTTGGCTTACAAATGAGATTATAGCAAATAGAAATAGCACCTGTCAGCACATTTGCATGTCTCAGGCAGGTCTGCAACTCTGCCTTCCTCCATTATCTCCTACACTTCCACTACAGCAAGGGATTCTGGGTAATGCCATGCGAGTGAACACTCACAGTACGAGTTTATATAATACATTCTGAGTAGCAAATAAAGAAAATTCTAAAAAGATGGTTCTAATCGTTATCAATGCATTCAACCTATAAAATGTTAAGAGGCAAAATCAAAGCATTTGCGCCATTGTGTATTTAGCAGTTGGCCGTGGAATGATTACTTGAGTAACCAGTTAAAAAGATGCACAACATACATTTAATGATCCATTCAATATTTTCCCTCACTTGGCCAATGTGAAAGGGCTCCGAGAGTGTCCAGCGCTGACCTTTGAACCCGAAGGCAGCCTATCAAAAACCTGCTGATGTGGGATCCTGCAGAGGATGATGGGACTGCTTGGCCGATGCAGGAATGCAGCACTATCACAACACAATTCAGCACAGACTCCTTGGGTATCTGTATAGTGAGGCAGTCCTGGGGGAGTGAAAGGGAGAGAGAGAGTGAAAGGGAGAGAGTGAAAGAGAGTGAGAGAGTGAAAGAGGGAGAGAGAGAGAGGGAGAGAGCAGTCACCGCACAAGCAAAGATCCAACACACTCAGATATTTCATCCAGTTAAACCATCCCATAATACAGCCGAGAAGCAACAATGTCAAAAGGTGTCACACACGGTGCAGAGAGATGTGTAAGGCCTCGGGCATGGTGCCTCGGGCTGCGCTGAGCCGCGCGCCTGCTCTGACTCGCCTGCTCAATCTGGTGCTTTTTTGCGTCCTGGCAGGCGAGGCAGTGAGCGCACTGTGGGGGCGGGGCGGGGCGAAGGCGTGACGGGAGGTGGGGCTAGTCCCTCGTTCCCATTGGATGTTTGCGGTCACGTGACCGCTCCTCCACTCCCCTCAGTGCGGAAATTGAAACTTGCTTGTCTCCTGAAATTTTCTGAGCCTCCACACGCGCTCCTAAAGCCGCGCTGATTACAGATGCAGGGGGTAAGTGCATCTGCTCAGCACGGCCTGCTTTACCATGTCCCAGGCCTAAGGCCGCTGGGGTCGGAGCGCCTGGCGGCGCGTGCAGCTTCTCAAGCCGCGATCTGTTGTCTGTGCTGGAGCTGCAGGGGGAAAGACAAGCTTGCGACGGGACAAGCTTCGTCCTCATTGGCTGAAACACCGGGGGGCGTGGCCATCTTTCCGTCGCCAGTTCTAAACACAATTTTCTTGTATTTAGAAAATCTGGTCGAGCAACGCAGCGGCAAATTGTGCGCAAAGTGAGGCAGTGGGGCCGGCCCCATTGAGGGGCAGTTCTTGTTCCTGCAGCGGGCACCGGGGACGTAGCCTAAGGCCTGGGACATGGTGCAGGGAGCGGCGCTGGACAGCGCTGACGCTCATGCTCATCTGCTCACACAGGAGATGTTTCTTGTCCCTGCATGAGCGTCAGCGAGCGCGCTTGTGTGCAGGGTGGGAGCCGGGGGGGAGGCGGGGCTAGGGCGCCATGTCACGGCGCCGACGTCACGGACTGCCATTGGCTTCTGGCAGTCACGTGACCGGCCCTGCGCTTGCATGAGCGGCAAAATTTAAACTTGCCTGTCTCCTGCATTTCCACACACCCCCGCACGCCTGCGGAAGCGCCCTCTAAAGCCGCGCTGATAGGGATAATGTTTCCCCTCAGCGCGCCTCAGCACGGTCTTTTTGACCATGTCCGAGGCCTAAGGCCATGCTGAGGCGCGCTGCTGCTCGGCAGTGAGCTCCTGCAGCCGCAATGAGAGCGGCTTTAGCAGGGGCTCGCGCAAGCATGGGTCTTAAGAAAATTTTAGTTTTGGCGCTCACGGGAGCGCAGGGCCGGTCACGTGAGCGGTTCGCCCAATGAGGGCGAACCAGCTCCGTGACGTCACAGCCCCGCCCCTCCCCCGGTCTCAGGCCAGGAAAAGCACCCGCTTTCCCTCAGCCTCAGCGCGCCTCCGCCCGGCTGGATTCACCCTGGACGCAGCCACACCCTTCAGAAGCTTGTAGGAGTGAAGGAGGCGCCCCAGCGAGTAAGCAAGACGGACACATTCACAGCACGGGAGCCTGGTTGGCTCCTTGTGATCTTTGGGCAAGTCACCTCATCTCCCAGCCACTAATATTAGATTGTAAGCTCTATGGGGCAGGGACTTATTGTGCCTGCAAAATTCTATGTACAGCACTGGGTACACTGCCAGCGTTATATAAGAAAAGGATATACCTTTTTTTTGGTGGTAAAAATCATGAATGTCTTAACCTTTAGTATCGGAGGTTACCTTGGTAATCGTTAGACTGCTCTGGGGAGGCCCCGTTTTAACCTCCCGGACACAATAATATTTAAAAAGTGCATATATTGTATTGTATCTTCTGAAGGGAGCTTCCGACTTTAAAAATAAAAATGTGCACACAGAAAAAAAATCAACGCAGATTGCAGCTTAAAGGTTTAATAAAGAACAAGTAAACGTTAAAAAAAAACACCGGAAGCCGTCATTCCTCCTCTGCGCTTATGTATTTTGTCGAAAAAGCAAAGTGATTTAGAAATGTGGTCGGAGAGTAAATGTGTTTCACTCCCCTTACAGCAGCGGTTCTCAACCCCAGTCCTCAAGAACACCCCCCTCCCCTCCAACAGGTCAGGTTTTCAGGATATACCCGCTTCAGCACAGGTGGCTCAATCAGTGGCTCAGTCAAAGGCTGAGTCACCTGTGCTGAAGCAGGGATATCCTGAAAATACACTTTATTCACATTGTAGAACTCAAATGTGTGTTTTCCTGTTATTAAGGCGTATATTTACTGAGCAGACCTATGCTATGGGGGACCATAGGGACACGGGAAGACACCTTATTGCTCAGTCACTTGAACAGGTTGGAAGGTGCTTTCCGTAGCACTACTTGGTTAATAGGGGGCCTACGTAGCTGCTAAATATATGGATGAACGGCCTTTAACTTCACTTTTGGAGTTACACAAGCAGGGGCCATAAACGGCTAATATCAATACTACCGTGGCAACGTTTCAACTTTTCTTTTTAACTTCAAAATTAGATCAAGAGGGCAGCCATATTTTATAATACCCACGGACGTGATCCCTTACCCACCCCCGAGGAATGCAATGTGGTCAGCATCTTTTGGCTGCAAACTTGAAAAAAGTATGGAACCCCCCCCCCCATAAAAAGAAGGATTTCAGAAAGATATGTTATGGTGAAATTATTTCAGATGCTATGTTTATGTATCCTTTAAAAAAAAAACAATAAAACCAAAGTTATATATATATATATATAAAAAAAAGAAGGATTTCAGATATATGGCACTGCTCATTAGATTGTAAGCTCTTCGGGACAGGGACTCCGTTTCAGAGGTCTGTAGTGCTTATTTCCATCATGTCTCTTTTTACTTTGTCCCGTGTATTGCTGCTGTGAAGCGCTATGTACATATATGTACAAATAAAGATATATACGCACACGCACACACTATGACGGGGTACAACCCCCGTCCTCGTCTTTCCCTGATACATTACCATGTGACAGAGCTCCGTGAGATGTGATAAACTCTGGCACAGCAGACCTGCGCAGGAAGACTTGGTGGACAAGAGATTCTCAACAGCTGCAGTATCAGAAACCAGCTCGCCCAGCATACCTACTGGGAAACGCAGAACTCATTCCAGTGACATGGTTAAAAGGCTCTCATCTGGGTAATGGATACTTTTTTTTTTTTTACCCATATCTGACTACAAGTAATTATAACGTATTTATTAAAGTGAGACTTGGGAGGGGTGTGATCTCCTCTGGCTGCTCCCTTCTGTGTGATGTCACTGTGTGATGATGTCACTGTGTGATCAGCAAGTGCTTGTACACCAGTCCCCCCTCCCCACATCTTTATTTGCTCTCTGATAAGAACACAGGCATAAGGGGAAAGAAAACACTTGAGAAACACGTCTCCATTCAGAGGTCCCTAAGAAATCCAGCTGGGCGATTATGTGGCAAAGCACCTTTATATAACCAGCACCAACGCTAGGAGGTAACAGGGAAAATATCTCCGCTCTAAAGCTGCTGAGACTGAACTAATCACGGTTCTCTTCTTTTTTGTATCATCCTGATCACATATTTGTTGAGAAAAGCTCCTGTAATCTTCTACCTAGTCGGAATAAATAAACTCCTCGAAAAGCAATGTAACATGTGACTGGTGTTGGGAATTTTTCCAGCCCGCTATAAAGCTCTCCCCCCCCCCCTTACTGGCAATCCACAGAAACCTCTGCCCCATTCTTAATGCCTGTTCCACCCCAAAAATACACTTACACATATCTTAACCCCTTCAGTGCTAGGACCGATACACACTGCTCCCGCTACCAGCACCAATGTGATTTCATATCATAATGTACATAAATAAAGATTTGCCTTCACTACATACAGGACCGTATTTACTAAGCAGTGCTAAGCCGTGAAGCATCACTTATGTGAATGGGCCATAAATTGCGTTGCAGCGTGGCTGCACTTAGTAGACATTGACCAACATGTTTGACACTCTCCATTCTTACAGTGTAATATACCTGGGTGTCCTGAAGATGCTTTTAATATACACTCCATGGGATGAAGCAGCACACTCACAGCTTGCAGGCTCACCGCCTGAGGACTGGACAAAACAAACAGGGATTACTGGGACATTATTCAGATGCAGGGAGATCAACGTTGAATTTGCTGGAAAACCTGAAAGAATTTGTCCTGCAATGTGGTAAATCGAATATTCCAACCATTGTGGCCAAGCCCTGCCATCTACTGCACTTATCCCCTCAGCTGCTGTCTCTGCAAGTCTCCCAACACACCACTTAGATTGCAAGTTCTTCGGGGCAGGGATTCCATTTCCTATTGTCTGATTTTGTTTGTTGTACTTATACTATAATTCCCTGTACTGTATTGTCTCTTTGTAAAGTGCTGTGTACACTGTGGGTGCTATATAAATAAAGACATACATATAGTACAAGATTTGCTTAACATAGGAGGTGTTAAACAGCAAAAATATATTAAGCTATTTGTGATAAAAACACTTGCAGATATCTTCGTTGTACACAAAAGACAACTGGGAAGCATTGGTCAGATAAAAAGATGGTCAAGGCCAAAGACCACCCAAGCAAGAGGCTGCACACATGTCATTTGTACGGGAATGGAAGCAAACCCATTGGCCGTGATGGGAGAGGACCACTTGCCCACCGAGTCTGCCCGCTTTCCTATCTGCTGTAGGAAGTATGATTTGGCAAAAGTAGACTTATGAAGAGAACAAGCCCAAAGAACTCCTGTATCCTATATCTTCAGGTGTGCACCAAATACAAGAATCCTTTGGACTTGTTCTCTTCACAGTTCCACTTTTACCAAATCATAGATGTTATTTGATCTCCTGGGTGGCACCCTCGAACTAACACACATGTGCAACATTTCAGAGAGAGGTTGAGACGGGCTTCTCTGTTTGTTCTGCTGTTGGAAGGGCAGCAAATATATTAACATCGTTGAAGAATGCACGAGACGGGCTCGAGGAAACCGAGAATACAACTAAATACCAAGGAAAGGATTTACAGGTACTACAGGAAGAACAGAAAGCGGGCAGAAAACGTGTGCCTATAATGTTCTGTATCCGGAGCCAACGTGAAATCCGCCGCCCCTAGGCACAGCCGTGGCGGCCGCCTCCTTACCTGCCGCCCCCTCCTCCTCCTGAACCGCAGAGTCTTACGTCACCAATGTGACGTCGCACTGCGTCATGTTGCCATGGTAACGAGGTGTCATTTGATGCTGCGCCATCACGTTGCCATGCCGTAACGTCATGTTGGTGAGGTCCAAGGCGTCATTTGACGCTGCGGTTCAGAAGGAGGAGGAGGGCGGCACGTAGGGAGGCAAAAGTATATAGGGGCATACATTTTTGTCGCCCTAGGACCGGGCCTAGCGGGAAACCAACTTCTGAACGGGTGTGCATCTTCGAACAATGAGAATGCAATTCTGATGGGTTATTGATTGTAAAACAACTATTCAGTGAAGAGTACATTTGCACTATATAGATACACGCACCAGTGCTTAAGCTTCATAATCCCCAATGCCAGAGGGCCAGACTGCGAAGGTGTTAAGTTTTTCAAAGCACGTTTCATCAAAATCCATAGGTCACAATCTGGATTACTGAAAGCAGGAGACCTAATGGAGAAGGAGAAAGTCAGGTGAGTTCAAATGAAGTGACCCTGATGAATCAAGGTCAGAATATCATTTCATAGGATGCCATTAGAAAGGCAGTCCTAATCCTCAATGGCCAAACCGATTTCACTGCCCTCTCTCCTTTGGTTGGAAAGTATTAGACAGGAGGTTCAACAAATATCTTCAAATATAACAAACTGAACTTTAAATATTTGGTGTCCGGCAAACTAAAATTTAAATGGATCTCGTCTCCCTCTAAATTGGTTCCTATATTTAGAAATCCAAACTTCCACCCAGGAACCAGCTCTACTCACCATGACAGGTGGAAGGACAAAACTATTCTAGATGTTGTAAACCTCATTTCAAATGGGAAGGTTCTTGACTTTGTAGAATTTAGTAACAAGTATGGGTTTCCAAAGTCAGACCGATTCTTCTATCTCCAAATAAGACTTTTTATGACAAGCACTATACAAGGGCGCGAATATCCTCAGACAACAGTATTTGAGAGATGATGTCAAAACAAGGAATATGTGACGTGTTTAATGTCCATGTTATGTAGAGAATTGGTCCCATTTGGAGACTCACTATTTCATGACTATATGACGAGATGGCAGACAGATCTACAAATAGAAATATCAAGGGATGATTTATAGGAGAGGCAGCCTCCAAAACCTCAATCTGTACCACAACGACAGAAAAAAAATATAAAATATTATTTCGTTGGTACTTAACCCCGGATAGGCTGAGTCAGATGTATCCTGATGGTTCAAATCAGTGATGGAGGCATTGCCGTCATTGGGAACTCTCTCCCACGTCTCGTGGTTTTGCCCCAAAATCCCGAAATTGGTAATAAGATTGATTGAGGTAGTAACAAAAATATCGATCCTATTCAACCCAGTGACTATACTTCTATTAAAACCAATAGCAAATATAAGGCCCGCACTTTGCAAGTGCAACGGTTTGAACCCCTGAACTGAGAGAGGCGCCTCTTTCCAACCCTGCTCTGGAAAGATGTTGCCCAATTATATATACATTGATGATTGTGGATGCCCAACATTAGTATAGGATCGAAGAGGGTTCAAGACAACAGAAAGGATTTAAAGAGTTCAGAAAAGTTTTATCATCAAAGCAATATATTCTAATAGGTTTTTATCTATCCCCCGAACAAGCGGGATGGATGCCAACCAGTTGAAATACTTATTCCCAGCCCTCATAGTTTTACCTGGCCACACCAAGGAGAAGGTCTACCAAATACGGTGCACAGTAACCAGGTTTCTGCTCCAGGAGAGAGTCTATGAGGACAGCCATGCGTGGCCACAGAATCCCAGCCAACGCGTCTGTGCAGCTCCCATATACTGCGCTCAGGGTTTTTAATGACTGAGTCACTGAAGGAGGAATACCGGATGCCAGTGACTTCTCCAGGTGAGCGAGGATCATGTGCGCACTTGCCGGCCAATCGGATGCATCGGCACTTTCTGGTTTTCCCATCTTGATACAGAAGAGCCAAATGTGAACTAGAAGCTGATTGGCTGCAGAGGCCACAAACAGACTGGGGTCAACCTGCAGCTTTAACACAACGTCCACAGCTCCTGGTGGGAGAACAAAAGAAACATGACTCCTTTCTTCAGCCTGCCCAACCCCTGCACATTGCAAACCGCCCTGACCGTAAAGGGGTTAGAACGGGGTACGAAACTCGTGCACAAGCTCGCAAAACTGGCAAATGTCCAACATTCGACGACCTTTAGCAAGTAATTATGCACTGTACATTCTGGGAAAAGAAACTCTGCAGATACTACATCAGACACAGGCACGCAGAGAAAGAAATACACCATTAGTCTATTGTGGTTCAGGTTGGTCGTGAGAAATACTGGGGTGTCTATGGATGGGAATTGGACTAGGCTGTGTAAGGCGGCCTCCTACACAGTGCACAAATACCCACTGCCCAATCCCAATACACATAATGGGACGTGCACAAGCGGAGGAGGATCTTTAATAACAGGCCTTCAACCACTCAAGGGCATTAGGGCCGACAGGCAGTGCCCAGCACCACCTGTTACCGTGCCTGCGAGAGAACCATCCAGTTCCTCCGGCACTGCAAACAGGCACACACACACACACAAACGCACGTTAAATATATATCTGCAGCCCTGATCGATCCACTGCTGGATGAAGCCTCTCCCAATGATCTCCCAGGTACTGTGGATGCAAGTCTCTCTTCTGCACGTTGCTCCAACACATTTTCCAATGTCATCTTCCCATCTTACTTTTGGTCGTCGGCTTGGTCTTTTTACATCCTTTGGAATCCAGTTGATTACCATCAGTGTCCAAAGATTCGTTCTTGTGACAGGACCACACTACTGCCATTTGGATTTCTTCACTCTTGTGATGTCACCGACTTTGTTTTGCTTCCTAATCCATTCATTTTTTTCCGGTCTCTTCAGGTAATACCCAGTATTTATACACACACATACACACACACACACACACACACACACACACACACACACACACACACACACACACACACACACACACACACACACACACACACACACTGGGTATTACCTGGAGACAGGGAAAAAAATGAATGAATGAATGAATGAATTAGGAAGCAAAACCAAGTCAATGACATCATCACAATAAGCACCATCCATTCTCCCCTCCATCCTGACAAGCTTCACAGTCCCTGCACACAGCATCAACTACACACAGTATCTATTCAACAACAAAGCATTCTCTTTGAAAGGCTTGAGATTCTTCCACGTGTGAGGGTATCAGCTGCTTTTCTTTGGAAACATCCCCCCCTTTTTTTTAAACATATTGCACTATTTGTATTTATTCTGCGTTTGTCTCTTTATACACCCTGGGAGTATTTGCGCCTCGTACATTTGAGTTAAATGAACTGCCTGGCTGCAGACTGCAGGGAAGATAAGTACAAAAGGATAATAGGAAGCAGCACACCGGGTCTTGGAGAAAAAATATCACATTTATTTAAACATATCAACGTTTCGGCTTATTCTGGAGCGTGAAATGCTTTCTCCAGGAGCCGGTGTGTACACACGTACACACACACACACACACACACACACACACACACACACACACACACACACACACACACACACACACACACACACACGCGCGCGTGCACACACGCTCAATATACTCACCACATTGAGACAAGAAGCTGGCAGCCTGCTCATGCTGTACCATGCTGTGAAGTCCTTGCACCCAGCCGCTCCTCACTGAGGCATCTCCCCACATAGCGCTGGAGCAGGTCCCCTCGCCAAAGAGACCCAGTAAAATATCTTCCTCCTGAGGCAGTGAGAGGCGGGCAGGGATTATGGACAAACACTAGAGAGACACTAAGCGGGGCGGGTAATACTAAGCACGTTTCCTAACCCCTTTCGGTGTCAAAATGAGCTTTAATAAATAAATAAAACCGCTTTGTGCGGGAAAACGCTTCAAATGACATTAACCCTTTAGTGCGCTTAGGGTTTTCACCAACCACTTCGGGGTGTACAGACAGAGAAGAGAATGATGTAGGTGGATGTACAACATATCGTAAACAGTGTATGCAAAAAGTTACTTTATTAGCCAGTTTGTACAGGCTCCACTATAATGTCTTCCTAAATAAACTCTAAATGTGGAACAGTTTTACATCTTTATTGCCAGAAGGGCCTTTAATGCACTAAATATAGGATTAACATGTGCTCTGTGTAATTAGAGGTGTCTTGAGGCAGCCTGCCTAGGGTGACTGGTGCTAAATAGTTACCATGAGATGCTGAAAACCCCTTTCATGGGCTGCAAATATCCCCGCCAGCCGAAGGATGAATGAGAGGAGGCTGGGATCTGGGTCTCCCAGCTTCAGAACCTGTCGAAGGAGTCCAGTCAGACATGGGTGTTCTTCCAACAACCGCTCCACTGGGACTAGGACACAAACAAGTACAGCTTTCAGTGATTGATAAAAGAACAGGAGAGACAACCGCTGGGGTTCCCGAAACTCCCATATGCGTTATAGCAGGAGTCAACTCCAGTCCTCAAGTCCCCTCAACAGGTCAGGTTTTAAGGATATCCCAGCTTCAGCACAGGTGGCTCAATCAGTCCCTGCTTCAGCACAGGAGGCTCAGTTGGAGATTGAGCCACCCATGCTGAAGCTGGGATATCCTTAAAACCTGACCTGTTGAGGGTTCTTGAGGACTGGAGTTGAGAACCCGTGGGTTATAGCACAGCGATCCCACGCGATCTGCTGTTGACTTGATTGGCAGTTCATGCAGGATCGAAAACCCGTGTGGGACATTAGCAAAAGTCCCCCTTGCCGATCTTCCTTTTTTATAATGACAATGAGCTTTAATATGTAATTGTCACCCTGAATTTCCTACCAACGTCCAGTCTGCAATTAGGACAATTATATATGTAATCATGTTGGATAGACATGGACTGTAGGTTAAATAATCTGCGTAATCCGAGGCAAATCGCTTTATCGCTCTGTCTCTGCTCAGAATCTACTAGAAAATGAGCTATATAAATCACCAGGCATTTTCCCAGATAACATTTCTTCAAAATAAAGAAATGAAAAAAACAGAAGCAACACATTTGTATTCACGCCATCACATTACAGACGTGACAGTATGTTGGGGGAAAAACAGGTCACAGAGGCGAATGACAAAGTACTTATCAGGAGCGCGAGTAAATAGGTGATACAAAACATCTATGGTTTATTCCAGCGGCATTAAATACTGAATATGTTCGGAGGATCCAAGACTTTCGTTGGGTGTGGATTACACTTCAATACTCTCCCAGGGTTTGTGTGAAATGTGCAGAATGTGCATATAGGAAGAATACATTTTATTTGTTGTGCTTTGTGTGCTTTCTGGATAATTCTAACTAACAACTGATGGTATGAAACACTGCTTTGTGGGGATGACAGAAGTATCGCATACATCGGTCACAGAAATCATTTATACTACAAATCCAATACTAAGATGCCTTGTAGATGTGAGATAAATCTCATAACACCATTAAGGACCAAACCCTTCCATATAGACCCTATGGGTGACAATCTTATAGTGACCCAACCTTTCCAGTGCATGAAGCCGATTAATCTAGGACAATATGGATATATATTTAATTTATAAACCGAGTTAAAGCAGCAACTCCCCTTACCCTGCTCCTCCCTTTTATTCATTTGTTTACAGACTGGGAACCCCGGGGTCCACAGTCCGGAATCGGACATTTCGTTGCGTCCATCGCTTGGCCGCAGAGAGACCCTTCGCCGCAGCCGCTCCTTGGACACTCGGCTGCCGGCCGTTTCGCCAATAAGTTAACGTTAGGTGTTTTAGCGAGTAGGGGGTTAAGGATGGGGGTTTTAGGGTAAGGGGTTAGATTTTTAGGGTAGGGAATTAGGGTAAGCGGTTAAGGTTTTTAGGGGAGCAGGTATTAGGGGTTAAGATTAGGTTTTTTTTGCGTAAGGTTAGGGGCTTACCTTGGCGGCGAAATGGCGGCGCGGTGAGTGGTAGCTTGTCCGCGGCAAAACTGCCACAACTAAATGTCCTAGACCGCCACGGAGGTGAACCGCATTATTTTCAGCTTCAAAGGCCCTGACGTTCCTGAGATACTTAGTGGCGAAGTCACTTCCTGCTGGGACTTAAATGGCCATCCCATAGGATGACGTCCGCGTTACGCAGAAGTTTTGAACCACCATTTTATTTCCCCTGAGACTGAAACACTAGTAGTTTCACCGATAATAGTGAAAACCAGGGGGTCCCCGGAGCTGATAAGTGTGCGGTACAGCTCTGGGGACCCCCCCCGTTCCAATCCCATATACAAAAACAAGAGCAGCCGGCACTGTTGCATTAAATCCCCCAGTCCCAGCGCACAGACATTCTCATGGGGCATTACCGTGGCTAGTTACAGACTGGAACCAATCAAGCAGTTTCTCCAGGCACGTGTCATCTGAAATTGGATGTCTCGGGTCAGCCAGAACCGCACACACGTTGGGCAGAAGCTGAGAGCACTCCAGATCCATGAGGTTTCTGTAAAAGGGAAATCAGCCTCTGATATCCAATATGTAATACACAGAGAAACCCACTTTACCAAGGGGCTCTTTCTGTTTCTACGTGTGCTCATACCAGGTGAAAACTCAGACTTACATCAGGGCTCATCAGCTGGGTCTCCAAACAGCATAGTCTTAGCGAGCTTCAAACCTACTACATTATTATATATGTATATATTTCTCTGTGTCAAGTGGAGTGCTGCTGGGAAAGTGACCTCAAATAGATATTCTTTGTCTATATAGTTGAGGTCAGGTGGCACTTAAAGTAGAGTGGTCACAAGGTTATTGTAATGTCATTTAAAGACTTGAAAATTACTAGATTTCAATATTTTGCAAACATTTATACCATATGTACATGTATATTTACGTTGGCTTAACTTACAGATGAGTTTCAGTGTGAAACATTGCCCAAACTAATGTGAAATTAGCAGTAACAGTGTCCAACAGCAAAAGCAAGGCCCACCGCGTTCCGCCAGTTGAAGAGCGCTGCCATATATAATATGTGTATAAGTTTCTAATTAACGATCATTCTTAGATTTGAGGCCCCAGTCCTGTATTTGAATTTAAACAATGCGTTTAGAAAGGAAGTTAAAGTGTGGTAGAGGCCGTGTACTTGTTCGCATGTCATTACCCAGAATCCTTGTCCCCGTTGAGCCACAGTAAGACGTATGAGCAAAACTGAATGCAAAAATGAAAATTCCACTTACAGCAATACGACTTCGTTTCATTGTTAAATCTGGTGATAAATCAATATTGTTGCCCTAATTTTGCAGCTAGGAAGTTTTGATAAACAACAATACATATGTTTGTCTCTCGCCTTCACTAATGTGGATAAAATGGCAGCTTGCAAACAACAAATACAAAATAATCATGTAAAATGTCATTAAAAAAAAATATATATTGATAGATCGTGTTTATTTGCACCATTAAATTTCCCCAACACTTTGCTTAATAACTCTTGTCTTTCATCCCCAATGAACTGCAAAGTGCGCAGAAATGATGAAATAACATTAACATGTGAAATAGGGCACGGTTTCCATGACATTCTGTTGCCCCAGCACTGCATGCACAGTGAACAAACCCTCCAGCTGTACCGGTTTGGCCGGTACAGTACCGGTTTGGGGCAAGCTGTACCGGCCAACAAGTCGTGTACCTGCTTGTATGGGTTTCCCCGCGATAAAGGGCTAATCAGAATCGTTGGCGACGCGGATAGGCTCTCCCTGTTTGGTCATGGCCAGCCTATCAGCGTCACCGTGGCGTACGGGGGGTTGGCTAACAGCTCTTCGTCCGCGGGCCCTCTGCCACTAGCCGCATCCTGGGGCTTACAGTAAGGGCAAGGGGCTGCTTATTTTATGTCAATGGTTTAGGGGTCTTATGAAAGGTGTTGAAGTGTATATGAGATATTGGGTTATATACAAGTGTTTTGTTTATGAGAGGCAGGGTTATATATGAGGGAGGTGGGGGTGTATGAGGGGCAGGGTTATATATGAGGGAGGTGGGGGGTGTATGTGGGGGCAGGGTTATATATGAGGGAGGTGGGGGTGTATGTGGGGGCAGGGTTATATATGAGGGAGGTGGGGGTGTATGAGGGGCAGGGTTATATATGAGGGAGGTGGGGGTGTATGAGGGGCTGGGTTATATATAAGAGAGGTGGGGGTGTATGAGGGGCAGGGTTATATGTGAGGGAGGTGGGGGTGTATGAGGGGCAGGGTTATATATGAGGGAGGTGGGGGGTGTATGAGGGGCAGGGTTATATGTGAGGGAGGTGGGGGTGTATGAGGGGCAGGGTTATATGTGAGGGAGGTGGGGGATGTATGAGGGGCAGGGTTATATATGAGGGAGGTGGGGGTGTATGAGGGGCAGGGTTATATATGAGGGAGGTGGGGGGGTGTATGAGGGGCAGGGTTATATATGAGGGAGGTGGGGGGTGTATGAGGGGCAGGGTTATATATGAGGGAGGTGGGGGTGTATATGAGATGTGGGGTAATATATAAGAGCGTGGAGGTGTATATGAAGGGCATGGTTATATAAGAGTGGGGAATGGGGTGTATATGAAGGCAGGGTTATATATGAGTGGGGTAGGGTGTATATGAGATGTGGGGTAGGGGTGTATATGCAGGGGCAGGGTTATATGAGTGGGGTAGGGTGTATATGCAGGGGCAGGGTTATATGAGTGGGATAGGGGTGTATATGGAGGGGCAGGGTTATATATGAGTGTGATAGGGGTGTATATGGAGGAGCAGGGTTATATATGAGTGGGATTATATATGAGTGGGATAGGGGTGTATATGGAGGGGCAGTATTATACGAGTGGGGCAGGGTTATATATATGAGGGGGGTAGGGGTGTATATGAGATGTGAGGTTATGAGTAGGGTAGGGGTGTATATGAGGGGTAGGGGTGTATATGAGGGGCAGGGTTAAATGAGTGGGGTGGGGCTGTATATGAGATGTTGGGTTATATACGAGTGGCAGTATCATGAGTGGTGCAGGGTTATATATGAGATGTAGGGGGGTGCAATAGACGCATGTACCTACTTTAACCTGTGAGATGCTGGAGGGTATACTACCTAAAATGATGAAGTGGAAAAATAATGGCGTGTTAAAGCACAGGCTTCTGCTGGGATGTACCAGGCTCCCTGCTCTTACCTAAGCACGTTCAGAGTGCGAGTCGCTTGTCCATGTCGTCAGGCCTGACGTACAAAGGGCAGACACACAGAGTGCACGGCGGTCATCTTTGTTTAGGGAAAAGAGCCTGCTGGTCTAACCCAGGGAATGAAGTTGATAAGCGGAAGTTGAAGCAACCATTGTGTAAATAATCTAAAAGTATAGTGTGAGAAACCCAGCGTCTACATTCACTTTCCCCTGTAACCCTAATTAAAATACGTTGTTGTGCCTGCGAACCACATGTTTCTGTGTGTTGTACACTGAGAGATGACGGGGGTACCGCATGCTGTTCCATGACACCCCCTGGTTTGTGTGATTTCTAGCATTTCATCTCTTTTCTGCCTTCTATCCTTCCCATTTGTTTGTTTTGCCCGAATCAAAGATGGCCGCCGCCCGCTTCAGTGGCTGTGCGCCTTCCCTTCCGGCGCGGGGCTCGTTGGCCCTCGCCTTGGTTACGGTTGCTAAGGACTCGCTGGGTAGCCCGGAAAGCCCCCGGTGATCAGGTCTCGGATCCCACCCTATGTGCGCGCCGGGGGGCGCCGCTGGAGGCCGGGGTACAGGTGTGTGAGGGGGGTGATACACCAGGGAGGTCTGCAGTACTGTGTATGGGACATACTGCGCTTTATAATTATACGGAGTATCTATATATACTTCCACACCGCCTTATACATAACTTATTCAGTGCCACAGGGCCTTGCAACATGCTGCGCATTGTATAGTATAGATAGATATATACATATATGTACACAAACACACCTCTACATATACTTATCTATATGACATGATATCAATGGGATGGGACTGCAGGACTGTCTCTCCCTCTAGTGTGGGGTCTCTTTGTTGTAGGGATATATGTGTGTGTGTGTGTGTGTGTGTGTGTGTGTGTGTGTGTGTGTAGTGTGCATTAGGTTTTTTCATCTGGCCAGAGCATTAATGGTGTATTTATTGTTCCCATAGTCTATATGAGAACAATCTGTAATAGGGTTACAAATGTGCAGTCGCACCCAATACTGTAGCATTGTTTAGCACCGTACTGTACACATGCCTTGGAAGATTTAGAAGTCATATACTTGGAAGGGGATCTCTTCCCGTATAATAACTCGTAACATCCTATTTTATCGTTTAATTCCAGGATTGAGCCCCAGAGTCTCGGTTAGAGGAATGTAAATCACATTCCTAGCAGCTGGCACACATCACACAATGTCCTGGGTAGCGAGTGAAAGTGGAACGGAGGCTGAAGAACTTCAGTTGGTAAGACACAGACACACACACACAGACACACACACACAGACACAGACACACACACTATTACAATGTAACTCGTTTCTTTTTGTATTAGGAAACGCAACACATTTAGGCGCATATTTACTAAGCAGTTCTATGACATAAGACCCATGGCGACAGAATATACCTTACAGACCACTGACATTATAGGGGCCAGAAGGTGTTTTATGAATTTATGGCGTAGCACTGCTGAGTAAATATGGCCCTTAGTGTATGTCCATATAGTCTTGGAGAACACTGATACATTATGGGTGTTATGTGTTTTATTGAACCAAATGGGAGATCTCTTTATAAATATGGAATGGGCGCCTGGTCTAAGGTCTCAGAAGTCTCTTCTTGAAATGTGATAGTGGAGTTGAAGAAAGTAATTATTGATGTCCAAGTCCGAGTGTTCTAGGGTTTGAAGGGACCCCACAACTTGAGCAGTGTTAAGCACCTCCGCATCACACACCCACGCACATAAATCTGTCTCATTTCTGCAACATTGCTTTCAAATTTGAATGAGTGATTTATGAGGTCCCTGCAGCTCATATAATGAAAATACTTTAGGGTGGTTCCAACAAAATATTGTCAATTATGCATTATTATATTTATTTTTGCATCAGGAGGATGATGGAGTTTCTGCCATTACGTATGAATCAGACACAGAAAGGGTATGTAAGCATTTTTTTTATTCTGTATACTGTATCATAGGTTTTAAATGATTACTGCTTGCCCATGTATTATCTGGTAACTCATGTTTATTCAGGGATTTATTGGGTCAACCACTTGTAACAAGTTGGTGTAGTTGCAGTGGAAACCATTCCAATCTTAAACTAATGTTGATATTAATATTTTGTAAATATACATTTTTATATGAAACCTTCTTTGTAATGCAGAAGGTGAAGAAGAAAAAGACCAGCAACCTTAGATCACCAAGTAAGTATTAATACGCTGCATCTTTCATCTCTATATGCACGTGTCTCCTGTGTGTGTAACACTATTCCTGAGAAGTCCTATCTGAAAGTTAGTTCAATATCTATAGAACAGGGGTGCTCATCTCCAGTCCCCAAGCCCCACCAACAGGTCAGGTTTTCAGGCTATCCCAGGTTCAATACAGGTTGTTCAATCAGTCCCAACTTCAGCACCGGTGGCTCAGTCTTTAACTGAGTCTCTGATTGAGCCACCTGCCCTGAAGCTGGGATATCCTGAAAACCTGATCTGTTTGGGGGGGTGGGGGGGAGGCTCTTGAGGACTGTAGTGAGTTGAGCACACCTGCCCTAGAATATCCAGACGTTGTCTGTAGCATTGGACCATCTTCAATGTTAGAGATGGCAAGGGAACATTGCCCAGTAAGCCTCTCGAAGGTGAAGGGGTTAACTGTAATGGAAACGTCTCCTCTTTTTGCTGCCAGGCAGACAGCACAGTTCAAGTATACAGGCAACGTGTAAGTAATGCAATGCCTGAAAATGGCTTTGGCTCTAAAACGTTCTTTCTTTATCTCCTATTCTTTTTGCAGAGTCTCCATACCTCTCCAGCACAAACCTCTACCCTAAAAAGGCTGCTGTGTGGAGGTCCTTGAAGGGGACAGGCCTGATGCACTCAGAGAACCCCATGGCCAAAGTGCCAAGGCAGCTGTGGCTGGCATCCCTTAAACATGGCAATGGTAAGGAAGACGAAATGTGTGGAGCTTTGTACCCACATATCTTCGTCATAGCGGCCGGCGCGTGGCCATTTAATTTCAGTATAAGTCATAATGCAGACCTGTGCTTCCTTCTTTTAACCATTGTTTGTCTGCACCTTGTGCGCTTTTATCAGTAACAGTCCAATGCCCAGTGTCAGTGGAGCCCTCACTTAACCCGTTTACTACCAATGAATGGGTGTAACTAACCAACAGATGTATATAAAAAGATTGCATACGTATTTAGAACTGAAAACCGTATGATTGTTCTTTAGAATTGAGATACACATCAGCTGTAGCTAAGGACACGGCTTGCTTACTTAACGCTAGAAGCAGAGTTGCATTTGGCTGGCTTCAGTGCATTCTCATCTGTCATCATGATACACAACAAAGCAGATCCCTGGAGCAAAATGATACTGTATTACCAGTCCCAGGGGTCCATGAAATAGTCCATAGCCAAGCAAGGAAAATAGGAAAAACCGTCTGTAAGGCTCAAAGGTATACACTCCTGGTTAGCTAAAAAAAGCCTGGCATAATGATTAAATGGAAATAGCAGAGATAAGGCCAGAGAGGGAGAGAGAGTTGGAGGGATTACCGGTAGCAGACCTGTATATGCATATGTGTACAGCTGCAATAAACCAGTGAAGTGGATCGGTATAGAGTTGCAATATACTCACGGTAATTACCATCCTGTTTGTCCTCACTCTCTCTCCTCTGGCATCGCGTGGCACCTGGACGGTGGTGAGCGAGACTCCGCAGCGCGGGCACGATCCGGAAGCACAATAGAAAAAGTAGAAGATCGAAGCAGCAGCCACTCCTATAGACTGAGACTCACCAGTGAAAAATGAAAAACAAAAAACTTTATTGGGCTACATAAAACGGATACTCAGGACGAAGTATCCGTTTTATGTAGCCCAATAATGTTTTTTGTTTTTCATTTTTCACTGGTGTCTCTCAGTCTGTAGGAGTGGCTGCTGCTTCGATCTTCTACTTTTTGAAAGGAAAAACAGACCCTGGTGTTTCCTTTCAGAGGTGATTCTCCTATGATTTAAAACAGAAAACAGACCATTGTGCAGTAATCACTGTCAGCAGAAAACACTCCCATACGGCTTTGAAATGCTACTTACAGCACGCAGAGGGGTCAGGTGCAGTGGCTATAATCTGTGCTTTAACCCCCGGTCATCTGTCTGAATCCACGAATCCCACATAGTTTCCAGCAATGATCCTCAATATAGTACCTCACACCAGTCACCAGCGAGTATTACCCCACAGTAATGAAATAAACATAGCGTGGTACAGTGGGGACAACTTTACTAAAAAACGAAAGACCAATGTAACACTTACAATGTGCCCGATCTTGTCGCATAATAACAATTGCTGTCGGTAGCTTGACTTTGGCAGCAGGGGTTGGCGGCCCTCTCCTCGCAGCCGCGAGGGATCCCTTGAGGAAGTGACACTCTAACGAAACGCGTAGGGTGGAGCTTAATTCCAGCTGCAGGCATTGAGGAGGAGTCTCTGATGAGTTGGTGGAAGAGTCGCGGCCACGAGGAGAGAGACGCCAACCCCTGCTGCCAAAGGGTTGGCGTCTCTCTCCTCGTGGCCGCGACTTTTCCACCAACTCATCAGAGACTCCTCCTCAATGCCTGCAGCTGGAATTAAGCTCCACCCTACGCGTTTCGTTACTTAGAGTGTCACTTCCTCAGGGGTTCCCTCGCGGCTGTGAGGAGAGGGCCGCCAACCCCTGCTGCCAAAGTCAAGCTACAGACAGCAATTGTTATTATGCGACAAGATCGGGCACATTGTAAGTGTTTTATTGGTCTTGCGTTTTTTTAGTAAAGTTGTCCCCACTGTACCACGCTATGTTTATTTCATTACTGTGGGGTAATACTCGCTGGTGACTGGTGTGAGGTACTACATTGAGGATCATTGCTGGAAACTATGTGGGATTCGTGGATTCAGCCAGATGACCGGGGGTTAAAGCACAGATTATAGCCACTGCACCTGACCCCTCTGCGTGCTGTAAGTAGCATTTCAAAGCCGTATGGGAGTGTTTTCTGCTGACAGTGATTACTGCACAATGGTCTGTTTTCTCTGTTTTAAATCATAGGAGAATCACCTCTGAAAGGAAACACCAGGGTCCGTTTTTCCTTGCTTGGCTATGGACTATTTCATGAACTCCTGGGTCTGGTAATACAGTATCATTTTGCGCCGGGGATCTGCTTTGTTGTGTATCAGTTGTTGTAACAAGTTTGGGAAAACTTGAACATCATTTCCCCTTGGCTGCAATTCCTATTAAGAGGTTTACACCCCTCCAGGGAATCATCACTGTATTGATATTTTCACTTTATTAGTGGTTAATATTATTCATTGTATGCACATTCATTGCAATTACTAGTGCAGTAGGCACACTTAGCTCACAGATTTTTTAGGTTGAAGCGCTTTTTTGTATGCAATTTAGGTAATAGTGTTGTTCATCTGTCATCCTGTTTTATGTACCCACACAGGTCTGACTCAGCCTCTGCGATCAGATATTGACATTGGTCAGGCCTGGGCCAATCCCTCCAGCAGCACTCCAGAGTATCTCAAGGAAGCTCTTGGGATGAAGAAACCCAAACACTCCCGCTCTGCTAGCAGTGGTAATGTGAGAAAGGAGGATTCTCTAGAGATTCTCTAGTTCATGTTCATGTTGATATTGTGTCAACCAGATAGGCAGCTCTTTATAATGCGAGTATACAGACAATGAGATATACTTGTATGCGTTACTATGAAATAGGCATAAAAGTAAACATTTGGAGAGCGTCTTGCCCCGGGGATTGGACCACTAAGGAACTGAAGATGCTGAATTTGTAGAGACAGCAACACTCACATTACTGGCAACTGTTCTAATCCCTCCATTGCTGCAGGAGATCTCAGTGCACTGGTGGTTAGCAGTGGGTAACATTTCATATGCTTGGATCTGTTATGAGCAGTTTTAAACCACCAGAGTCCTATGTAAGTAGCGCTGTCTCGGTGAAAACCAGCTCTTATCTGCTGCTGCTACTACACACTGCGTCTACATGTGGATAACTAGAGCTGCGTACGACCCATAAGCCTCTGTGTAGATGGCACACTTTGAAGACCCCCTATCACTGATCGCCTGTGGTATTCCCCCCACGCCCCCCCAATTCGCCTATTTTTTATAGTCCTGCTCAGGAGGGGTGGGAAATCCTTTAAGTGTCTCTGCCTCCTCAAAATAGTAGTTAATTAAATCTATCTGGTTCGGGATGACTAATTAGCGATATAGCTTTATCTCTATCACTTATAGTCCTCTTTCTCATGCTTCTCCAACCTGTAGGTTACATTCCTGGCACCCCAGACTACAAAGAGAAGGAAGACATGTATGACCAAATTATTGACTTGAAGAAGGTACAGTTATTTATTAGCAATGTGCTTGGGCCTCTGCAAACCTTTTCATATTGAGCTATAACCATTCAGAGCTTGATTGACACAAAGAACAATAACCCCCAAAATGGTAATAAAGTACACAATAAATGTTTGTCAGCAGCAGAGGACTTGTTAAGTAAAACCCAAGGGTTGCTCTATCATCTTCCTTTTTATCATACCAGATGCCTTAGACCAGGAGTGCCTAACTCCAGTCTCAAGGGCCACCAACAGGTCAGGTTTGACTGAACCACTGATTGAGCCACCTGTGCTGAAGCAGGGATATCCTTAAAACCTGACCTGATGGTGGCCCTTGAGGGCTGGAGTTGGCCACTCCTGGCTTAGCTGAATGTCTCTTTAAGGGCTGATGACTTAAAGCATCCGTGGGCAACAAGTGGCCTCCGGGGGCTTCACCAGCAGCCCACAACCTCTGGCCACCCCAGCAGCCCGCTCTCCCTCCCTGGCTGGAGGGGAGCAGTGATGTTGCTGGCGTGGATCGTAGCTTCTCCCCATTTCCTCAGCTTCTTAATGACGATGTGCTGATAAATACTGTGCTGCCCTCTCCCCTCCTGTGCTAACCACTAGT
>NC_134493.1:35554776-35699776 GCF_040206685.1 Ascaphus truei | reverse complement strand
CTCCATCTTCCCCTTTCCCCTCCCCCTTTCCCCTCCCCCTTTCCCCTCCCCCTTTCCCTCCCCCCTTTCCCCTCCCCCTTTCCCTCCCCCTTTCCCCTCCCCCTTTCCCTCCCCCTTTCCCTCCCCCCTTTCCCTCCCCCTTCCCCCTCCCCCTTTCCCTCCCCCTTTCCCTCCCCCTTCCCCTCCCCCTTTCCCTCCCCCTTCCCCTCCCCCTTTCCCTCCCATCCCCCTTTCCCTCCACTCCCCCTTTCCCTCCACTCCCCCTTCCTGTTCCTTCCTTTCCTTTATGTCTGCTTTTTCAAACTCTTACAAGCAAATCTGCATTCACTATTCATTTCTCTTGGTAGCATGTTAGAGTGATATTAGTATATTTATTATTGTTGCACAATTGATAGTGATTTTTAGTAATACTGTGCATCTGGAGTATATATTTTCACCTCTTCATGTGTTTTTAATACTGCACTTTCATTTTGGTTACAGGACCTGTTGCTGCTGGTGATGTGACGTCATCATGTTCAAACGGCTCAGTGCCCCTGCTCCCTATTGCAGTCTGCTTCTGCCTACACTCCCATGGTTACAGACGCTTTAGTTGCGTCGCCATGGCAACGGGGGATGCCTTAGAATGACTGGTGTGCTCACTGGCTCCACCCGCAGGCGCACATGTGCGGTGTGTCTGGCATTGATAGCTAAGTGTAAACAGAGGAGTGGTGAGGCTGAGCTGCTGCACAGTGACGACAGGGCTCCCATGCGCCTACAGTACACCCGTTTTTAATTACAATCAGCTGGTTCTTGATTATGCACACAGGTGGGTGATGGGTATATATGTTTTCCTTGGGCAGTGTTCTCCAGCACGCCCCTGAGGAAGGTCCTATACAGGACCGAAACGTTGGATTTATATGTGCCTGCTTTTTTTCAAATACACTTTTGCAATATACCTTGAGTGCTGTTTTTTGTCTCCTTGGTGGGACACCTGGTTTCCTATATATATATATATATATATATATATATATATATATATATATATATATATATATATATATATATATATATATTTTGCTAACCTGTTTGTGTGTGTGTGTGTGTGTGTATACAGCTCAACCCCATTATAACGCGATCCGTTACAACGCGAATCCGCTTATAACACGATGCAAGCGTGGCTCCCAATTGTCGTATTTCTGAATACTTTACAACACGGTTATTGGCATCTTAAATACATTATTGTACAATGCATGCAATTGTACATTATTTCTAACGCGATCCACTTATAACGCGATGTGATTCTTTGGCCCCCAAGCACAGCGTTATAAGGGGGTTGAGGGGTGTGTGAGTGTGTGTGTGTATAATATATACATATATATATATATATATATATATATATATATATATATATATATACATTGATCTGTATTAACCTTGTTTTTCTAAATGATCTGTGTGGTTTTGCTTTTAACGTATAGATTCAGCGGCTTCAAATCCTGCTGGCTAACGCTCGGGTTACAGAGAGAAGGTGCGTTTGCTTGATGCTTCTATTGGCTGTGGTAGACCATGATGTATCGGTATTATAACTAATTATTCGTTATAGTTATTTTACCTCTTTTCTACAATTCTAGTGGGCGAAAGTTGGAAACCGGTTTTTTTTTTTTTAATTTTTGTTATTCTCAATGTTGGCTTTCTAAAGCACCTCTCCACAGTTTTCAAAAGAAATTCACATTTGGTTATCAATAAAAAAAAAATGTAAAATGTGTCCCCCAGGGCATTAGCGTTCCAGGGCGTGGGGCTTGCGAAACACATTTGTTGCTGATTTTAGTAACGAGACATTATTAGCCCTGAGATATTGGTCCTTTGGGGATCTGGGACTCAGATTGGTAAAGGAATTCGTTTCCAATTAAACTGATTTTTTTTATTTTTGATGTATTGGATATTATTTAGCCTTAGAATAAACCTTGCCGCGATGCTCTGCAGATAATCTATAAGGATTAGTGAATGAATAGCGAATATTACATGTTAATGACAATTAACAACGCACCCCAAGCATATTTTACCTGAGAACAGGGGTTCTCAACTCCAGCCCTCACCCCCAACAGGTCAGGTTTTCAAGATATCACTGCTTTAGCACAGGTGGCTCAGACTGATTGAGGCACCTGTGCTGAAGCAGGCTCTTTGACTGAGCTGCCGGAGTGTCTGGCGGCGTGTGCACCTGTTTCAGCTGCGACCTTTGGTCTGCGGTTGAAGAGCAGGAGATCCGACGGGACGGGATGGGGTGGGTGGGAGCGCGGCCATGACGTCACGCGGCTGGTTCCCCCTCATTGGCTGAACCGCCGCCGTGACTTGGCCAATGCTCAGCCACCGACACCAAAAGACTAAAATCTTGTCTTTTGGCCAAGGCGGTCGCGCATCGCGGCTTGTGCGCATGCGCATCGCGGCTTGTGCGCATACGCACACGCCGACTGGGGCCTGTGTGCGGCGCGGCCGTGGCCACTGGGGACCTAGCCTAAGGTGGAAAAGAGCCGGGGCTGTGTGGGACTGACCACCCCTCCCCAGTTTTCAAAAGAAATTAGAATTTGGTTATAAATAAAAAAAAAAAAAAGTAAAATGTGAAGGTTTTTGGCATTTTTGCCTTTTTAACCATATTGTCACTGATCCCAGCAAATGCCTGGGTGAGTGAACTCCTAAAAGGCTTTGTTAAAGGAGCAATCCACCCTAACTAACCTCTGAGGTTTTTTTGTTTTTTTACAGGATTGGCACAGAGGTTCCCAAGAACAAGTTACTGGTGAAGTTACCGGTATTACTTCTGAGTTTTTAAAGGGGGTTTAAATGGCCATTTAATAGGAAGCCACAACTGGTGATCCTCCAGCTTCCTATTGGCCCGAATTTGAGAGACATTTTATTTCCCTTGATGGAGATTTAAACCCGGTAACTTCAACGGTAAATATCAACGGAGCCAGGAGGATCCGGGAGCTGAGAATAGTGGCGTTTGGATCTGGGGGACTTCTGCGTCCCACCATGTAAAAACAATAAGGGCTGAAAAAAAAAACCCCAGAGAAGGAAGAACAGCTCCTTTTTAATTAGGTTCATAGCTGGTGAAGGTCTCTGGGCTACCCTGGTACTATCTACAGATGGGGACAGCACGTGGGAACATTGATAAACGGTGGAAGTGCATGTTCTTAAAAGCTTAAATAGACTAGGGATGTCAGCCCCACTTTAGCGGTCAACAATTCTATTCTTTTTCTTACTCCAATTAAAAATGTCCGCCCCCTAGAGCAGGGGTGGGCAACTCCAGTTTTCAAGGGCCACCAACAGGTCAGCTTTTCAGGAGGAAGGGGCGGGAATGAAGGATGTGTTTTTTTCTCCCCCTTTGTTATAGATCGTCCCCAGAGAGCCGAGATTCCCAGAAACGGCAGAAAGTGCTGAATGCCGCAGTCCTGAGGCTATCCAAGCAAATCAAGGAGCTGCAGGACGAGAATCAGAGTCTAAAAGCAGATCTGGACAGAGCGCTGGCTAATTCCCCGACCTCAAACAGAACAAAAGGTGCACATGCCATAAATATTGGGTCTCAGATGCACAGGGCTCCGTTAAATAAATTAACATGACATTTACCAAAGTTTAGGTCTCTACACCTTAATGCAGGGGTGCGCAAACTTTTCTGTTTGCGCCCCTCTGTCTGCTCCCCCCCCCCTGCACGCGCTCCCCATTCCTTACCGGTTCTCTGGCATAGGCGGTGTCATATGATGTCACAACGTCATGTGACGCCGTGTTGTCATGGTGACGCGTCGCCTGAGAGCAGGTAAGAGAGAGTTACAGAAGCCTTGCGCCACCCCTGGAATTTAGATTAAATGTTGTGGGGAGGAGCACGGGCCCACCCCTGAAAATCTCGCGCCCCCCCCCCAGTTTGCGCACCCCCCCAGTTTGCGCACCCCCCCCCCCCCAGTTTGCGCACCCCTGCCTTAATGTGTATCTTCAGAGTTCATAACACTGCGTTAAGTCCTGTTTTGTTCAGAAAGGGCATTGTGTTCACTATAACTGCTGTTAATGATCATTATTTGAAAGAGAGGTGTTCCCCTATCAACACCTATTCATAAGGCTCTGGTAAAGATAACGCAGGGACATGGAGGCAATCCACGACGGTTTAGTTTTTTCGTTATTTTTTAATACGGGGTTGAAGCAGCAGGTCTCCAGAGCGGAACCCCATTAATTTCAGCTCCTGCTTCCGGAGATGCAGACCTCCGAAGGGGGTACCGGTATCTCCTGCAGTTTTCAGCTCCCTCGTCACATAGGGCAATAGAAAGCCGCACTGGGTGATGTCACAGCTTCCTATTGGCCCCCTGGGCCCGGGAGCTCTGAAAAACAGACATATAGTGAACCCTGGAGTGGCTACCCGAACCCCCTTTGGAGGCCTGTATCTCCAGAAGCGGGGGGTCCTCGGAGCTGAAATGAATGGGGTTCAGCTCATGCTTCATTCCTGTATTTAAAAAAACGTCTTAGATTATTAACATCACGTTGGTTAAGTTATACCTAAGGGTGGGGATATTCCCATCGAGAGAGAGAGAGAGACCATGTTTTAGGGTCTGGATGGGAGTAAGACCACCTTTAGGTAAGACCTCCTTAACGCCATGTTATGTGAAGCTAACGCAAGGTTGTGCTCATTTACCATGGCGTTAAACCTATTCTAATGCGTAATACAATGGACGTTATTTTTGCATACAATTTTATGTATTTATAAAATGTTTTACCAGGAAGTAATACATTGAGAGCTACCTCTCGTTTTCTAGTATGTCCTGGGCACAGAGTTATAACATGGTTACATTAAATGAACAGAGCTATACAGTCAATTCAGACATTTCATTGACTGTTAGTTGGAAAATTGGGTACATGGGATAAAAGGTTTGGAGAGTTTCAGACTGAAATACAGCAATTTTAACATCAGCAGATGGCTCACATCCTTTGGCTGCCTTTCGGCTGGGCGCCTTTGGGGCGACGCAGATGTAGACTGAAGGGGTTCAGATTGAATGCAGCTGTGATATCAGAGTCCTTTTGTCCTCAAGGGCATTAGCATTCCAGAGGGTGGGGCTGGCGAAACACAGCAGTAAGCAAACGCAGAGATGGACCCTTGGCATGCTGGTCATGTGCAGAGGGGAGCATCTCTTGGGGAGCCCCATCAGGCGTCCGCCTTGGGGGCGACACAGATGTAGACTGAAACTTAGCTTTGTGTTCATGCATTAACCTCAAGGAACATAACATTTGTTGCTGATTTTGGTAACGAGATGTTATTAGCCCTGAGATATTGGACCTTTGGGGATCTGGGACTCAGAGTTGTAAAGGAATTTGTTTCCAATTAAATGATAATTAACAACACACCCCAAGCATATTTTACCTTAGAATTTTTTTCTCAACTCCAGTCCTAAAGCTCCCTACCCCCCCACTAACAGGTAAGGTTTTCATGATATCACTGCTTTTGAACAGGTGGCTCTTCGACTGAGCTACTGATTGAGCCACCTGTGCTGATGCAGGCTCTTTGACTGAGCTATAGATTAAGCCACCTTTGCTGAAGCTGGGATATACTGAAAACCTGACCTGTTGTGGGGGGGGGGGGGAGTTTGAGGACTAGAGTTGAGACCCCCTGTCTTAGAAGGATTGAGACAAGAGTTTCTCTAACAAATATTGCTGTTTCCATTAAGTGCATCATGTCGGGTTTTATCTACTATATATTTGTGAAATCACTGTATGTCTGCGTCCCAAGGGTCAATCGCATTGGACCTTGGCCCTGTCACTCCGGCTCAGGCCATGCCCGCCCCCGCACACCTCTCATTGGCCTACGTCCAACACCAATGCCACACTGTCCCACCCCTCACTGACTCTCATTGGCCTGCGTCCAATGCCCGCCCCCGCACACCTCTCATTGGCCTGCGTCCCACCCCTCACTGACTCTCATTGGCCTGCGTCCAATGCCCGCCCCCGCACACCTCTCATTGGCCTGCGTCCCACCCCTCACTGACTCTCATTGGCCTGCGTCCAATGCCCGCCCCCGCACACCTCTCATTGGCCTGCGTCCAACACCAATGCCCTAATACAGTGTTTCCCAAACTGTGCAGGGCGCCGCGGCTTGGCTAGAGGGGCGCCGCGATCAGGGCCGCCAGCAGCGGGAAACAAGGGCTGCTAGCTCATTTAAAAAAAACAAAAAAAACCTCTGAGGGGAAGCAGAGGAGCGGTCACGTGACCGCTCCCATCCAATGGGACTGCAGCGTGTGTGTGTGTGTGTGTGTGTGTGTGTGTGTGAAAAACGGGCTGCAGGGTGTGTGTGTGTATATATGTATATATGTGTGGTGTGTGTGTGTATATATGTATATATGTGTGGTGTGTGTGTGTGTGGTGTATATATATATATATATGTATGTGTGTGTGTGTGTGATGTGTGTGTGTGTGTGTGTGTGTGAATATATTTATCAAAGTTGCACAATGTTAATAATTTATTCTCACATGTCTTTTTTTTTTAAATGTTTAAAATATTATATAATATACACACACACACACACACACAGCTACCAAGTGACAAACACACACAGTGATACCCGCCTCCCAAGCGCGCTTGCTGTCCCCTCTGCCAGGACAGCAAAAAGCTCCTGGTAGAGCGAGCGGCAGCAAGCAAGAGCGAGCAGCAGAACCTAAGCGCTTACTATGTCCCAGGCCGGAGGAACTATAGCCGCGTTGATTACAGATGCAGGGGCTTTGTGCATCTGTTCAGCCCGGCTCAGCAACGCTGAGCTGCCTACGCTGAGAGAGGGAGGCCCGGCGCTCACGCTGGAGGAGCAGCACCGGGAGACAGATGTCTCCCAGCAGTACTGCAGCGTCACCCCCCCCCCCCCTCCCTCCCCGCAGCACACCGGCCCTCCCCCCACGTGGCACAGGCCCCCGCAGCACTGACCTCCCCCGTGCAGGGACCGGGCCGTTCAGCCATACCCTCCCCCACCCCCCCGTATCTGTGTGTATTTATTTGTGTGTGTGTGTGTATCTGCATCAGTGTGTGTGTATCTGTGTGTATTTATTTGTGTGTGTGTGTATTTATTTGTGTGTGTGTGTGTATTTGTGTGTGTGTGTGTATTTATGTGTGTATTTATTTGTGTGTGTCTGAGAGAGAGAGTGAGGTCAGAGAGAGAGAGAGAGAGAGAGAGTGAGGTCAGAGAGAGAGAGAGAGAGAGTGAGGTCATAGAGAGAGAGAGAGTGAGGTCATAGAGAGAGAGAGAGTGAGGTCATAGAGAGAGCGAGAGTGAGGTCATAGAGAGTGAGGTCAGAGAGAGAGAGAGAGAGAGAGGGGGGTCAGAGAGAGAGTGAGGTCAGAGAGAGAGAGAGAGTGAGGTCAGAGAGAGAGAGAGAGAGTGAGGTCAGAGAGAGAGAGAGAGTGAGGTCAGAGAGAGAGAGAGAGAGAGAGTGAGGTCAGAGAGAGAGAGAGAGTGAGGTCAGAGAGAGAGAGAGAGTGAGGTCAGAGAGAGAGAGAGTGAGGTCAGAGAGAGAGAGAGTGAGGTCAGAGAGAGAGAGAGTGAGGTCAGAGAGAGAGAGAGTGAGGTCAGAGAGAGAGAGAGTGAGGTCAGGGAGAGAGAGTGAGGTCAGAGAGAGAGTGAGGTCAGAGAGAGAGAGAGAGAGAGAGTGAGGTCAGAGAGAGAGAGAGAGTGAGGTCAGAGAGAGAGAGAGAGTGAGGTCAGAGAGAGAGAGAGTGAGGTCAGAGAGAGAGAGAGTGAGGTCAGAGAGAGAGAGAGAGTGAGGTCAGAGAGAGAGAGTGAGGTCAGAGAGAGAGAGTGAGGTCAGAGAGAGAGAGTGAGGTCAGAGAGAGAGAGTGAGGTCAGAGAGAGAGAGAGTGAGGTCAGAGAGAGAGAGTGAGGTCAGAGAGAGAGAGAGTGAGGTCAGAGAGAGAGAGAGTGAGGTCAGAGAGAGAGAGAGTGAGGTCAGAGAGAGAGAGAGTGAGGTCAGAGAGAGAGAGAGTGAGGTCAGAGAGAGAGAGAGTGAGGTCAGAGAGAGAGAGAGTGAGGTCAGAGAGAGAGAGTGTGAGGTCAGAGAGAGTGTGAGGTCAGAGAGAGTGTGAGGTCAGAGAGAGTGTGAGGTCAGAGAGAATGTGAGGTCAGAGAGAGTGTGAGGTCAGAGAGAGTGTGAGGTCAGAGAGAGAGAGAGTGTGAGGTCAGAGAGAGTGTGAGGTCAGAGAGAGTGTGAGGTCAGAGAGAGTGTGAGGTCAGAGAGAGTGTGAGGTCAGAGAGAGTGTGAGGTCAGAGAGAGTGTGAGGTCAGAGAGAGAGAGAGAGAGGGAGGTCAGAGAGAATGTGAGGTCAGAGGTCAGAGAGAGAGAGAGTGAGGTCAGAGAGAGAGAGTGTGAGGTCAGAGAGAGAGAGTGTGAGGTCAGAGAGAGAGAGTGTGAGGTCAGAGAGAGAGAGTGTGAGGTCAGAGAGAGAGAGTGAGGAGAGAGAGTGAGGAGAGAGAGTGAGGAGAGAGAGTGAGGTCAGAGAGAGAGAGTGCGGTCAGAGAGAGGTCAGAGAGAGAGAGTGAGGTCAGAGAGAGTTAGTGTGTGAGAGAGAGTGAGAGTGTCTGAGAGAGACACCAACTGCGCACTGCAACTGTTAGGTATGTTTGTACACCTATGTATGTATGTACACCTTTGTTTTTACTTTGGGCGCCGCGTAAAAATCCTGATCGCCTTGGGGAGCCTTGAAAAAAATCTGATTGCCTTGGGGAGCCTTGAACCGAAAAAGTTTGGGAACCACTGCCCTAATACTTCCACACTGTCCCACCCCTCACTGAGTTTTGGGAACGCTTTGCTTTTGCAACACCTAATCCTCTAATCCTCAACCTGCTCTGGGGCCACGCTTCACAGCTATCAAAACCTTCACGTCTGCTACCACAGACTGCCGAATCAGGTACAGAATCTACACACAACGCACAAACACAGCACACACACACATTCACACAACACAAAACACTGCAGACTGCCTCTTCAAACCCCCCCTCCCCTCCACGCCACACATCTCCCTCCCGCAACCGGACCGCGAGGCCGCGGCCTCCACTCACACACCATGGCAACGATGTCCCTCCCCCTATCCCGCCACCTCACACAGTGTAGCTCCCGCGAACCGCACAGCACGCCTCATCTCCTGCACCTCACACAGCTCCCTACCGCAACCAGACCGCGAGGCCCCCTACCCCGCTACACCATGCCACCAATGTCCCTCCCCCTATCCCGCTACCTCACACAGTGTAGCTCCCGCTACACACCACTCCCTCCCGCTACACACCACTCCCTCCCGCTCCATTCCCTCCCCGGCGGGGGAACAGGCAGGCTGCCACGCGGCGCCTAAGATGGCGGACCCCCTTCCTCCCTCGCGCTCCATTCCCTCCCGCTCCACTCCCTCCCGCTCCACTCACCACCCTCCCGCTCCATTCCCTCGCGCTCCACTCACCACTCCCTCCCGCTACACACCACTCCCTCCCGCTACACACCATTCCCTCCCGCTACACTCACCTCCCTCCCCGGCGGGGGAACAGGCTGCCACGCGGCGCGTAAGATGGCGGACCCCCTTCCTCCCTCGCGGCGCCGAGTGAGAAGATGGCGGCGGCCGGAAGTACAGGTAGGTGTCGCGTGTGTGTGTGTGTGTGTGTGTGTGTGTGTGTGTGACACTGCCCCCCCTCCTGTCCACTGCCCCCCCTCCTGTCCACTGCCCCCCCTCCTGTCCACTGCCCCCCCTCCTGTCCACTGCCCCCCCTCCTGTCCACTGCCCCCCCTCCTGTCCACTGCCCCCCCTCCTGTCCACTGCCCCCCCTCCTGTCCACTGCCCCCCCTCCTGTCCACTGCCCCCCCCTCCTGTCCACAGCCCCCCCCTCCTGTCCACAGCCCCCCCCCCTCCTGTCCACTGCCCCCCCTCTCCTGTCCACTGCCCCCCTCTCCTGTCCACTGCCCCCCTCTCCTGTCCACAGCCCCCCCCTCCTGTCCACTGCCCCCCCTCTCCTGTCCACTGCCCCCCCTCTCCTGTCCACTGCCCCCCCTCTCCTGTCCACTGCCCCCCCTCTCCTGTCCACTGCCCCCCCCTCTCCTGTCCACTGCCCCCCCTCTCCTGTCCACTGCCCCCCCTCTCCTGTCCACTGCCCCCCCTCTCCTGTCCACTGCCCCCCCTCTCCTGTCCACTGCCCCCCCCTCCTGTCCACTGCCCCCCCCCTCCTGTCCACTGTCCACCCCCTCCTGTCCACTGTCCACCCCCTCCTGTCCACTGTCCACTGCCCCCCCTCCTGTCCACTGTCCACCCCCTCCTGTCCACTGTCCACTGCCCCCCCCTCCTGTCCACTGCCCCCCCTACTGTCCACTGCCCCCCCTACTGTCCACTGCCCCCCCCTCCTGTCCACTGCCCTCTCCTGTCCACTGCCCCCTCCTGTCCACTGCCCCCCCCCTCCTGTCCACTGCCCCCCCCTCCTGTCCACTGCCCCCCCTCCTGTCCACTGCCCCCCCTCCTGTCCACTGCCCCCCCTCCTGTCCACTGCCCCCCCTCCTGTCCACTGCCCCCCCCCCTGTCCACTGCCCCCCCTCCTGTCCACTGCATCCCCCTCCTGTCCACTGCCCCCCCCTCCTGTCCACTGCCCCCCCTCCTGTCCACTGCCCCCCCCTCCTGTCCACTGCCCCCCCCCTCCTGTCCACTGCCCCCCCCTCCTGTCCACTGCATCCCCCTCCTGTCCACTGCATCCCCCTCCTGTCCACTGCCCCCCCTCCTGTCCACTGCCCCCCCTTCCTGTCCACTGCCCCCCCTTCCTGTCCACTGCCCCCCCTCCCCCCTTCCCACCGCCTCCCCTCCCCCTTCCCACCGCCTCCCCTCCCCTTCCCACCGCCTCCCCTCCCACCTTCCCACCGCCTCCCCCCCCCTTCCCACCGCCTCCCCCCCCCTTCCCACCGCCTCCCCCCCCCTTCCCACCGCCTCCCCTCCCCCCTTCCCACCGCCCCCCCCCCCCCCTTCCCACCGCCCCCCCCTTCCCACCGCCCCCCCCCTTCCCACCGCCCCCCCTTCCCACCGCCCCTTCCCACCGCCCCCCCCCCTTCCCACCGCCCCCCCCTTCCCACCGCCCCTTCCCCACCGCCTCCCTTCCCACCGCCTCCCCACCCCCTTCCCACCGCCTCCCCACCCCCTTCCCACCGCCTCCCCCCCCCTTCCCACCGCCTCCCCCCTCCTTCCCACCGCCTCCCCCCCCTTCCCACCGCCTCCCCCCCCCTTCCCACCGCCTCCCCCCCCCTTCCCCCTCCGCTCCCCTTTCCCCCCCCTCCGCTCCCCTTTCCCCCCCCTCCGCTCCCCTTTCCCCCCCCTCCGCTCCCCTTTCCCCCCCTCCCGCTCCCTTTTCCCCCCCCTCCGCTCCCTTTTCCCCCCCCCTCCGCTCCCCTTTCCCCCCCCTCCGCTCCCCTCCACCCCCCCCTCCGCTCCCCTCCACCCCCCCCTCCCCTCCCCTCCACCCCTGCACCCCCCTCCCCTCCCACCTCCTCCACCCCTTCCCCCCCCCTCCTCTAACCCTTCCCCCCCCCCGCTCCTCTAACCCTTCCCCCCCCCCCGCTCC
Organism: Ascaphus truei; assembly: GCF_040206685.1. Classification (NCBI taxonomy): domain Eukaryota; kingdom Metazoa; phylum Chordata; class Amphibia; order Anura; family Ascaphidae; genus Ascaphus; species Ascaphus truei. Next base: position 35,688,215 of record NC_134493.1, on the reverse strand, counting down.
TCTAACCCTTCCCCCCCCTGCTCCTCTAACCCCTTCCCCCCTCCTCTAACCCTTCCCCCCTCCTCTAACCCTTCCCCCCTCCTCCACCCCTTGCCCCCCTCCTCCACCCCTTGCCCCCCTCCTCCACCCCTTGCCCCCCTCCACCACCCCCCTCCTCCCCTTCCCGCCGCCTTCGCCTTCCTGCCCGCCTTACCGCCTCCCCACCCCCCGCCTCTGCCTTTCACCCGCCCTTACTCCGGCCGCCTCTGCCTTTCACCCACCGCCTCACAGCCGCTGCACGCACTCAACAGACACCCGCCACACTCGACACATACCTGCCACCACACACACCTGCTGCCTCCCGCCCCTACGCACCGACATCACTATCCCACCGCCTCACACCCTAGCAGGACCCCCACTCACAGACAGCACTCACAACCCACGCGCCACCTGCCGCCTCACACCCTAGCAGGACCCCCACGCACAGACAGCACTCACAACCCACGCGCCACCCGCCGCCTCACACCCTAGCAGGACCCCCACTCACAGACAGCACTCACAACCCACGCACCACCCGCCGCCTCACACCCTAGCAGGACCCCCACTCACAGACAGCACTCACAACCCACGCACCACCCGCCGCCTCACACCCTAGCAGGACCCCCACTCACAGACAGCACTCACAACCCACGCGCCACCCGCCGCCTCACACCCTAGCAGGACCCCCACTCACAGATAGCACTCACAACCCACGCGCCAGCCGCCGCCTCTCACCCTAGCAGGACCCCCACTCACAGACAGCACTCACAACCCACGCACCACCCGCCGCCTCACACCCTAGCAGGACCCCCACTCACAGACAGCACTCACAACCCACGCGCCACCCGCCGCCTCACACCCTAGCAGGACACACGACTCAGATTTTTACATCACTTATGGCACCAAAATATACATTGTACTGTGGTGTGGTTACAATAAACCATTTTTATACAACATCGTATTACATTTTCTTCCATCTTTCTTTTCAATATTATTATCCAACCTTTACAACAAACAGTCACCTATTGTTCCACGATTTATAAATAATACTACCTATTACGCATTTACATCCCGGGCAACGCCGGGTCTCTCAGCTAGTTTCTTATAAAAATGATTAATAAGAAGGAAGGTTTCTCGACAGCTTGCAATAGGGGTGCAGTCTAAGGCTAAGGACCCGCTGCACGCGTCCGCACGGCCGTCCTGCTTGCCCCGCCTGCAACTCGCTGCACCGCGATCTGTGGTCTGCAGATAACTTTTTGTGCACGGGGGGGGGGGGGGGGGGCATGTGTACCTCGGTGCATACAACTCTGAGTGTCCCTTGGAAGCAGTCTCTTCCCCCTGTATACTGCGTATCACCCCTGTATAACGTGACCTCTCTCTCTGGGCACAGGAGAAGCTGTCCCTTGGCTTGCTCCGTCACCAGCCACAGAGTGAACGCGATGCTGCGGTCTCCTTGCTGTATACAGGGGTTCCGGGGTTCCCCCCCCCCCCCGGTGTGTGAGCGGTATAGCCGGGACTGAGGCCTCTCTCTCTCCTCCTGTGCCTCCTGCTGCTGCCGCCTCTCCACACTCGCAGCCTCGGTGACAGCGCGCCGGAGGTGCAGGGTCAGGCAGGGAGGTGATGTGTGGCGGCGCCCCTGTCTGCCGGTGAGTACTGCCGCGGTGTGTCTCTGTGTTTGGGGGTTGATCTGATGTCTTCTGCCTTTAAGGTCACAGTGACTGGAGCAAACAGAGGATGGGGAGAAGGATTGCTGAACTGGAAAAGGTGAACAAAGAGGAACTGATACTTTTCCAATGAGAAAATATTAACGCAACGATCCCCTCTACATCGAGACTCAACCGAAGTGTCCCCCAGCGCTGAACCGTGCTATTTTTAGCTCTGGGGACCCCTCGGTTAGGATTCTGGGGGGAGGGTCTGAATATCGATATTGCTGCTTTAATGTCCACAGCTTTCCAATCACATTAAAACCATTTGTAAAGCAGCAGTGTGTTATATCAGAACGAGATCTTTGTTTTCTCTATTACCACTCCTGGTTTTGTCTAACTTGGACATTTCTTTATTTATAATATTCATATCTTTAGAATTTCACCGGAGAAGTAAAACTGTATTCTTAGGACTTGCAATTCCGTCCAATGCTACATAACATATCCTCGCTGTTACTAACTTACCGTATCTTCCTCCTCAACATGGCAAAGATACGCCTCTTCCTCTACTACTAAAAGATGAATGCATTCTCTCATTCTCTCCCATACTGATTACCATAACATTCTTATATATGGCCTCTCTCCCCTATCTATTCAAAATGCTGCTGCTAGAATCTTCTCCTGCTTCGCTCGTATCTGCTTCCACCCTCCTGAAATCTGTACTGGCTCCCTACTTATCTCCATTTAAACCACAAAATCCTCCTCCATTCCTTTAAGGCGTTACTCTCCTCTGCATTTCCATATATCTCACCTCTGATCTCTCGTTAACTCCTCTGCATCTCCATATATCTCACCTCCGATCTCTCGTTAACTCCTCTGCACCTCCATATATCTCTCCTCTGATCTCGCGTTACTCTCCTCTGCACCTCCATATATCTCTCCTCTGATCTCTCGTTGCACTCCTCTGCATCTCCATCTATCTCCCCTCCGATCTCTCGTTACTCTCCTGCTGCACCTCCATATATCTCTCCTCTGATCTCTCGTTGCACTCCTCTGCATCTCCATCTATCTCCCCTCCGATCTCTCGTTACTCTCCTGCTGCACCTCCATATATCTCTCTGATCTCTTGTTACTCTCCTCTGCACCTCCATCTATTTCCCCTCTCTAATCTCTCGTTACACTCCTACACCTCCATATTTCTCCCCTCTGATCTCTCGTTACACCCCTCTGCGCCTCTATATATCTCCCCTCTAACCTTGTACATCCCTCTGCACCTCCATGTCTCACCTCTGATCTCTCATTACACTTCTCTGCACCTCCATATATGTCCCCACCGATCTCTCTCGTTACACTTCTCTGCACCTCCATATATCTCTCCTCTGATCTCTCGTTACACCTCTCTGCGCCTCCATATATCTCACCTCTGATCTTCTTACACACCTCTGCACCTCCATATATCTCGCCTCTGATCTTCTTACACACCTCTGCGCCTCCATATATCTCACCTCTGATCTTGTTACACACCCCTGCGCCTCCATATATCTCACCTCTGATCTTGTTACACACCCCTGCACCTCCATATATCTCACCTCTGATCTTGTTACACACCCCTGCACCTCCATATATCTCACCTCTGATCTTGTTACACACCCCTGCACCTCCATATATCTCACCTCTGATCTTGTTACACACCCCTGCACCTCCATATATCTCACCTCTGATCTTGTTACACACCCCTGCACCTCCATATATCTCACCTCTGATCTTGTTACACACCCCTAAACCTCCATATCTCACCTCTGATCTTGTTACACACCCCTGCACCTCCATATCTCACCTCTGATCTTGTTACACACCCCTGCACCTCCATATATCTCACCTCTGATCTCTCGTTACACTCCATCTGTCCTCTTGTGCTTTGCACCTTTCACTTCTGCTGGTCTCCCATCTTAAACGTTTTTCACTCATCTCTCACTGCCACTGCAACTCCTTTTTTTTTTTACCATTTAATATTCGGCAAACCCCTCCTCTTTCCATTGTTAAGGCCCAGCTAAAAAAAATGTAATTGAGGCATCTCATGTAATTATTTATACTCCTGACCCCAGATGTACTCGACCTCCCTGGCTTGCACATTTAATCCTATTATGTCTGCACGTCTCCTGTTAAAGCCCATAGATAGTAAGCTCTTGGGGGCATTCACCCTGTGTTATCATTCACTTGCTGCTCTTGTACTTATTGTTTTTACTTTGTTTTTCATACAGTATATAGTAATTTTGTAAAGCTGTTCGTACACTGTCGTCGCTATAGAAATACAATGATACATATAGCCGTTGTAGAGGTAAAAGTCATTAACTACATTCTTTGAGTACTGAGGGACAGGGGATTACATGTTCTTTTTGACATTAGTTGAAAATCCTACTTAATGAAGTTTATGTTTTGGTAACTCAGAACTATGACTGAATAGGCACTTCATGAGTTTTTCAATTGAAATATCAAGATATCCCAAGTCAGGAAGTAGTGAGTTTTTACCCAAAATGCACTTAGAGTTTAACCTCTATAATGAGGAAATATTAAATTCTGGCTTCAATGCATTTCAGCCACACGGATTACATTTCTATTACGGACAGAGGGCACACAGACTTTTTATTCAAATCGGTTTTATTCTTTACATCTTCAGCAGCTGGAGAAGCCACGGTCACCCTCCGCAGGACAGGAGCAGTTAGCACAAGTCAGCAGAGCCCTTACCACTGGACAGGGCGATGGGTCATTGGATCCCAAATCTGACCTTCGTGGGGAATGTGAGCGCCTAAAGAACCTGGTCAAGAAGCTGAAAGGCGACCGCGAGTCCCTGCAAACTCTTCTCGGCACGAAAGAGTGCGTGAGCTTGTGGTCTGTGACATTATTGCGGGCACAGGGAGATGGCGGGATTTTTAAATGGTGTTGACTCTCCGTGCACCTTTTTTTGAGGGTGCGTGCTTTTTAAAAAAATATGGGTGGGGAAGCAGCGGGTCTCCAGAGCTGAACGTTGTTAATTTGAGTTCTGGACATCGCCTGGTTCCCGGATGACGCACGGCCAGTACTTCCTGGTTCTTCAAACCCTACTGCGGCTTCCTATGGGACTGCGTCATGCGGGGGGCGATTTAGACCTACATTTTATTTGGGTGGAACTGGTGGCACCTTCCCCGGTACGTATCTCAGGAAGCAGGGGGTCCCCGCAGCTGAAATTAACACGGTTCGGCTCCAGAGACCCCCCTGCCTCCCACCCATGAAACAAAACGGGGGTAAAAAAAACATCTGCAGGGGGGAACTGCCCCTTTAAGGCCAGTTTTTATGAATTCACAAAGGCAAAGTATATTTGGTTCATTTTCACTTTCCTCCGTGTCTGCAGCTCAGACGTGAAGAAACTGCAACAAGAAAAGACCAATTTGGAGAGGCAGCTCCAAGGAGCGCAGGACAGGAGCGCCGAGAGGTATGTGGTTAAAATGTGCGTACGGCCGGGAACGTCGCTGAGTATTTTGCCGTCTGCCGGTATTCATAATAGCGATTTAACAAATCCTTTTTCCGTCGTGTTTCGAGGGGGGGAATCTGTTATACAAGAAATGTTTCCAAACCTTCTTATTTGAAAGCTTTCAGTGCTTTGTCCCTGCCATGTATTCGATAGATTTGACACCTTGCCTTGTGCCATTCTAGGGATGCAACCAAATGACATATGCTGGAAATATCCTTATTACATATGAATGAAAACGAGTTGGATCGATAACGTGTTCGACTTGCACTGCGTATTCCCAGGCCTGTCCTAGAGGTGCAGTCACAGCGTATTCCCAGGCCTGTCCTAGAGGTGCAGTCACAGCGTATTCCCAGGCCTGTCCTAGAGGTGTTTTCACAGCGTATTCCCAGGCCTGTCCTAGAGGTGCAGTCACAGCGTATTCCCAGGCCTGTCCTAGAGGTGCTGTCACAGCGTATTCCCAGGCCTGTCCTAGAGGTGCTGTCACAGCGTATTCCCAGGCCTGTCCTAGAGGTGCTGTCACAGCGTATTCCCAGGCCTGTCCTAGAGGTGCTGTCACAGCGTATTCCCAGGCCTGTCCTAGAGGTGCACTCACAGCGTATTCCCAGGCCTGTCCTAGAGGTGCAGTCACAGCGTATTCCCAGGCCTGTCCTAGAGGTGCAGTCACAGCGTATTCCCAGGCCTGTCCTAGAGGTGCAGTCACATCGTATTCCCAGGCCTGTCCTAGAGGTGCTGTCACAGCGTATTCCCATACCTGTCCTAGAGGTGCAGTCACAGCCGAGGGTTATTTATTCCTACTTTTTGAAAGACCAGCTTTATTTTTACATCCTGATCGACCTATTGCAGGGGTTCTCAACTCCAGTCCTCAAGGGCCACCAACAGGTCAGGTTTTCAGGATATTCCTGCTTCAGCACAGGTGGCATAATCAGTGGCTCAGTCTTCGACCTTTTGGTGGGCTTTGAGGACTGGAGTTCTTAACCCCGGGTCTGATTCATTTCTAAAATCCTCACTAGTATCTACTGTATGCTTCTGAAAAATCCCAATAAAAGACGAGGCAGCCACTGCACCCCGGTGAGTGTAAGCACAATGGGAAATTCATCAAATATATGTAAGTAGAATACAGAATATAGAAAACGAAAAGGCAATAAACTGTAACAATATGCACCGCCGAAATGTTCTACAGGTCCCCACCCCAAGGGTATGTTGCACCTCTGTTTGTATGGAATATTGTTAGTTTATTGCTTTTTTGGTTATTCTTTTTCTATTTTTTGTATTCTACTTGCATAAAAATTTTTTACTGTCCCATTGTGCTTTACATTCATCGAGGTGCAGGGCCTGCTTTGTCTTTTTATTAGCTCTGGTTTGCACCATTTTTTGGTTGCTACATGTATCTTCTTCTATCACTTTAAAGCTGCAGACTATCCTATATTCTACATTTGTGGGGGGCATGTGGGGGGGGGGTTATAACTTAGTTCTGTACTATGAGAAAATACTTGTAGCATTTTTTTTAAACAACGCTGAATTACATTTTTAATGTATTATAATGTATCAAGCATTTGTTGTTCCTATAGCAACCATTTACATAGTCACATCCCCTTCCTCTTCTGAAACCGGCACTGGCACAGCCCTTTTTGAGCCCTGCCCTCTCTCTAGCAGGGCACCAATTGTATCTAGTGACTGCATGGTCACATGATCTTCCCCACAGAACTTTGCATCTTTGGTCCTCTTCTGCTGCATTGACAGCCATTTAGTGAACCCTCGATCGATCACAGGAGAACGGATCGATCAGCAACTTAACTAATTACTTATCATTGTGTGGATTGTATTGGTGCACATATTAAAGGGGAAAAAACTACATAAATAACCGGCAGCTTGGACTGCTGCTTTAAAGCTGCAATCCCCCACAGAAGCACATAGTACAGGCTTAACACATACAATATGATGTTTGTATTTTGCATGTCCTCTCTTTTAAACAAATGAATACATTTTTTGTTGTGTGTTAAAATCATGCTTTTCTTAATCTTTAGCATCTGAGGTTACCATGGTAACCTCTAGACCAGCAGGGCGCAAACTGGAGGTACGCCCTCCAGGGGGGGCATGAGATTTTTCTGGGGGGCGGTAGCAGACGTCCAACGCTCTTCCCCAAGGCATGTAAATTAAATGCCGGGGGATATCGCGTGAGGCCACTGCAACGCTATACTTACCTTGATTCTGAAGGCTGCTATGACACGTCGCCATGGCAACGTGGCATCGAATGACGCCACAGGGTCACTTGACGTCACGTGACCCGCGGGGTCATTTGACGCCGACACAATAGGTGAGGGGGGGGGAGAAGGCAAGGGGGGTGCAACTCTAATAGTTTGTGCACCCCTGCTCTGGACTGCACTGGGGAGAGCTCCATTTTAACCTCCCGTAATATTTCAAATGCTTATCATCTCCGGAACGAAGCATCAGATTTCACAAATAAAAACCGGGTTAGAAACGATAAAATGTCCCCCAAAACTAAAATCCGCTTGGACCGCTGCTTTAATACAATGTGATCTGTATCATGCTATTGTTTAACATCCTGAGACTTCTCATCTTCTTTCCAATAGAGAGGAAATAAAACGACTGAACCAAAAGATAAAGAAGTTGGAGGCCGAGCGGGAGGATGAGAAACGAGGCAAAGAAGAGTATGCGTTGAAAGCTCTTAAAAAGGTTTCTTTATTGTATACATAGATTGTTACCACAGGACCGCAGGTCATAACCCTGTCAGTGCCAGGAACACATTGCAGAATGTAAATATCCTCTGAAGTGTTTTTATTTCTAATTCCTCTTCTTCGTCTCCTCCACTTGAGTTTATTTTTGCTGACTGAGAATCAGCAGCATAATTCAGATTTGTTAGGGGTTGCCACATTACCTATGAAGCTATAGAGCAGAGGTGGTTAACTCCAGTCCTAAAGGGCCACCAACAGGTCAGGTTTTAAGGGTATCCCTACTTCAGCACAGGTGGCTCAGTCGCGTATTGAGCCACCTGTGCTGAAGCAGGGATATCCTGAAAACCTGCCCTGTTATGGCCCTTGACAGGTGGAGTTGACCACTCCTGTTATAGAGGGTAACAGCTGCCCCACATTAGGAAAAAAGAAAAACCGGCGCCTTACAAGTCCAATTCAATATATGGAATGTCCAAACGTTACGTGAATAGTCCCAACAGTGTCCTCTGGCACAAGGGCAGTGGAGGTTTAGATGTGCAGCTCCCACCGTGCATAAATGAAATATGTGGAGAGAAAACAAACAAAATTATGGTGCAGTATGTCAAACAATGTGTGCTGACATATACGTCCAAAACAAATGACAACAAAACCAGACAGACAAGGCAAACACTAGCAAGGCTAATATGAATTAAAAGCTATTTAATAAACAACATAAAAAAAGGGTTCCGGAAGACTATAAGATCGCAGCAGGTCCAGATGGAGTAAAATTGGGACCCTATTCACAAGATTCCAAATCTTAACAGGCAATAGAGATGGGTACCGGGCTGTTAGTCCTCTGCGGTAGCAGCCGAAAAGCCTTCCTGTGATTCCCCACTTGTTTGGGGCGGATGGTACGTCACTAGGAGGCGGGACTTCCGGACGGATGTTACGTCACACGAAGGCGGAACTTCCGGGAACGGCGCTCCTTCTCTCAAGCCTGAATCAGCTGCTAGCTCACGTCTTCCTTTTACCAAAAGCAGCTCTAAAAGATAACTTCCCAACGCGTTTCGTGCGCATGCGCACACTTCCTCAGGGGACGTATATGTCAGCACACATTGTTTGGCATACTGCACCATAATTTTGTTTGTTTTGTCTCCACATATTTCATTTATGCACGGGGGGAGCTGCACATCTAAACCTCCGCTGCCCTTGTGCCAGAGGACACTGTTGGGACTATTCACGTAACGTTTGGACATTCCATATATTGAAGTGGACTTGTAAGGCGCCGGTTTTTCTTTTTTCCTTGTATCATCTATTGTCTGATTGTGATATCAGTACGTACCAGGCGGCCTAGCCTACCCAATCTAGGGTTCACAATTTATATTAGTGTGTATATTTCATTCTTAGCGCTGATTTACACCGTCTTTTTTGTTGTTGAGCTGCCCCACATTAATACACAATCTTTGCTTTTTTTAACGATCCTTTTCTCTCTCACACACGTGATGCTATATGGCATGATAATGCAGGTGGAAGGTAAGAGAATCGTCTTAGATCAAAAATGAGGAAACACCTACGTTATCATTATATTGTACATGCCGGGGTGAAAGGAATGGTGTTATATTTGCCTCGATAAAGACGAGTTCTCTGACACATGAGGAAGCGTTTGATTAAAGCAGCCGTCCATGTTTGAGGGGAAGGGTTTTAGTTCCTATGACGGTGTAATCTCACACTGCGTCACCATAAACTTCCAGCCCGGAGATAAACTTATCCTTCGAGAAATTCAACTGGAAATAACCTCCAGTCTACCAGATGGGCCTTGTTTTTGTGACACCTCTTCTGTCGTTAGATGCTGTAGGACCAGGGTTGCCACCTTCTACTGAAGGTCTACGCGGGGAGGAAAAAAAATCCCTTACTTGGTGCGACGGCGCCTCCCGGCATCCTGCTGCAATTCCCCTTCCAACTGCAGTGAACGTGGCGGCGCGGCGTCAAATTACTCCGTGTTGCCATGGCAACTGGACGCTACGCGGTGCCTACGTCACGTAGCGTCCGGTTGCCATGACAATGCGGCGTCCTTTGACGCCGCGCAGCCTTCTTTGACGCCGCGCAGCCTTGTTTACTGCAGTTGGAGGGGGATTTGCAGGAGACTGCCGGAGACGCTGCCGCAACTCGTAGCCCGGAGGTAAGTGCCCGAAACCCAGAATCTCCGGGTCAAACCCAGAGAGGTGGCAACCGTGTATAGGACACAAGTCTTGTAGTGTACGGCTGTACCAAGTACTACTTTAAGCTTTAATGCGCAGTAGTTGGATTCGTTAATGTATTTTACATTATGTATGTATGTATATCTTTATATAGCGCGTCACAGCAGTAATACCCAGGACATAATAATATAACACATAATGGGAATAAGAGCTTCAGGCATAAAAGTAACATTAGGAGCTTACAATCTAAGTGCTAAGTAAGAAGAACGTACAGAGACAGTAGGAGGGTGTTAAGTGCGTCTGCAAGGCGCCACGGTCGATGTAAATTATTGTGACCTATTAATGTTGGCGTGGATTATTTTTTTTCCGGGACAGAAAGAATCACAAGAGTCCCGTCCAAATTCCGCTAGTTATGCAAACAGAGCGACATCGCGGCCGTTGACCGCAAACTCTACCGGGGGGAGCGAGAGTCGGCGAACGCAAGAAGCAGCGCAGCTTATCCAAAAGAACTGGAAGCTTTACAAAAGCAAAGTAAGGGTCCTGTGCATGGGCCACTCTGGCATGGAAGAGGTTAGGGGTCACAGTGAGGTGGACCTATATATTTTCATCTCGGCGCACTGCGAGTGCTAATTTGCATGTCATTACCCAGAATCCTTTGGTGCAGGGTAAGCACGGTATGCTGTGCAATTATAGGGTAAGGAAGATTTGTGTCTCGGATGTGGGAATGTGCTCAGAAGTGTTCTGTATCATTGCTGTATCTAAGCAGGCAGACTTCACAGTTAAAGCTGCAGTTCAGTCTTTTTTTTATTTTAATTTTTTTTTTTTTTTTTTTACTTCAATAGTTTTATGTGTGCAATCTCTAATTACCTAAAGAACTGTATAGCTGCAGGTCAATTCATTTTCCATGTATTGATAGGCGAAATTTGGTGACATAATTAGTGAAGGGATCTGTTTATATTCTGCTTGTCAGTCAGTGGAAGCTCATGAATATTCATGAGCAGTCCTGCACTGACACGTGCTAGAGGGAGGGCAGTGCTGACAAAGGGGTGTGCCAGGGCTTGTGACAGGACATGAAGGGGCAGTGCCTTAGCAAATGGCTGTTAAAATAGAATACAAGAAAATTGGTCTTTCAAAGTTGTTTTTTTAAAAACAGAAAATGCTAAAAGTATTTTTTCTTACTATAGAACTGATTTATTAAAAAAAACACACATGCAGGATATTGACTGAACTGCAGCTTTAAAAAGAAGAGTAATTATGTGATTCTGCTCCCAAACTGTTAAGTGGGAGACGCTCATTCAATACCCACCCTCCAACTGCAGCTATTTAGCAGGTACACCACACGTTTTGGGCCCTGTAAGACCAGCTGTGCCTACAATATTAAACAGAAAGTTTTTTTTGTGTGTGGCAAGCTGCTTAGCTTAGGGGCCTACTATTCTGTTCAGGGCTACAAAAGGTTAATGAGATGCGGCTCATGTGCTGCAGATGTTGGGGTTGAAGGCGCAAACTTCTCACACATGAGCTCCTGTTGTCCGTGTGTCTCTTACTTCCGCAAACCTCTCTTGCTGTCCGCCGACGCGCCCTTCTATTGGAAAGTCTGTTTTGTAGAACTGCCCACTTTTACATGAGGGATTTACGATGGATTTAAAGATGATAAATGAATAACTTTTATATTGCCCTGCGAGGGGAAATATGACCAGCAAATGATTTCCTGATGTTCCTGATGCACGGGGCGCTGTCTGGTAACAGTAATACATTTATAAAATGGCAGCAATAAATCATTCAAGCAGCATTCCATGTCTCGCAGACCCTCTTTACCCCCTGAAAATAAACGTGCAACATTACATCATGTCGCTGATGTAATGAGTACCTCTTTACACTTCTAATTCCCCCAGGAATTATTGCAATGTTGCTCCGTGTTTAGCTGTACTCTCTGTATTGAGCTCAGTAAGTGTATCCTGAGACATAGTTACAGAGGCGGGTGTCACTGCCGAGCACTGCATCGCAGCGTCTCCGTGACCACGGAGATCACTGAAGCTCAGAGTTATTGTGCTTTGTTCACCTCTCACAGGACCCTTCTGTATTTTAATCTTTTAAACCTGATTTTCCGTTCAGGAGATATATAAGCGCTTTTAATATGACGTGTCTGGGAGGTCAAAATGAGGCTCCGCACAGAGCCCAGTGCAGTCTCACCATGGTCACCTCGGAAGCTAGCGGTTAAAACGGGGCTGGGCAACTCCAGTCCTCAAGGGTCACCATACAGGCCAGGCTTTCAAGATATCAAGGTTTGAGCACAGGTGGCTCAGTCATCTACTGATTCCACTACCTGTGCTGAAGCAGAGATTTCCTTAATACCTGACCTGTTTGGTGGCCCTTGAGGACTGGAGTTCCCCAGCCCTGGGTTAAAATCATGTTTATTAACACAAAATACTAACGTACGAGTTAAACTCCTGTGGGCGGATTACTGCTTTAAAAGTAGGGATTGTTTGTACATCGGTGATAGTGTTTTCTTTCTGTTTAATGATGCGTAGTAATATAAATATATACAATGCAGTTATGATAAATGCAGTATACACATTTATGTGTAGCACCTGTGAATAATGTGACTGTGATATTTATCATCTTCATTTCTCCTTCGCAGAGAGACGGCGGGGATTTGGATGAGGTAAATGCTTTTTATTACGCCTGTCACGCAATGATGTCCTTTAACCCTTTTAGTGCCAGAAAGGCCTACAGGAACAGAGTGCCACACCCCGCGATCACGTGACCACCCCGCCGACGATAGGAAGGGGGGAGAGGAGGGTGTACCACACATAACGTTCCTCTCCCGGCCAGGTAGCATTTCGGCACTCCACGAGAGGCGGTCTCCCCCTAGGAAACAAGCTGGGAGTGCCAGACCCTGTAACAGGGCAGCTGTCATGGGGAACCCAAAGGGTTAATAATGAATCCAGGCGATGCTGGTAGGTTGCAGATGCATTAGGCCTCGTTCAGGGTGCCAGAGGCAGGAGTTGGAGGGCGGGCGTTCGGGATGGCGGGCGGCAGTCTGCTGGGCGATGTGTGTTCATCCTCCGCAGCAGACGTTTTCAGGAGTTGAGGAGGCGGGGAGGGGGCGGGGTTACAGACCTGAGGTTAGGGATCCAAGTAGCAGTCATGAAATCATTTTCAAGAATGATTTCATTGGCTGCCGAGTTCCCAGTGACGCTGCTGCAGCTTCAAAAAACGAATTTTTCGTTTCTTTAAACTGTAGCCAGCGTCAACACCGTACTTCGGAGACAGGGCAGCTGCCACCCTGACAACCAGTATTCAATTTAAATACATTGTATCCCACGGCCGCACGCACGTCAGCACGCCCTCCCTCCGAAGCCTGCACCCTGAACGAGGCCTTACGTGTTGTAAGCTCAGGGTACGCAATGCGTTGCTGGCTCGTTGGGCACTCAAGGAGTTAATCAATGTTTGTGCCTTGACCTATATAATCAATTGGAATGATCCTTTTTATTATTCAACATCAATGTCTCTTCCGTAATGCATTAAGGCAGCGGTGGCCAACTCCGGTCCTCCAGGGCCCCCAACAGGCCAGGTTTTCAGGATATCCCTGCACAGGTGGCTCAGTCAGTCGCAGCTTCAGCACAGGCGGCTCAGAGGCTCAGTCTTCGACTGAGCCACCGATCGAGCCACTTGTGCTGAAGCAGGAATACCCTGAGAACCTGACCTGTTGGTCGCCCTTGAGGCCTGGAGTTGGCCGCCCCTGCATTGTTTCTCAGCCCTGTTCCCCACAGGGCACCCCTATTAAGAGGAAGGGTAACCCCATCATTTCATCAATTGTTTCCCATGTAAATTCCCCAAAAATACTTGGTTGAAACTGCAAATAATCTAAGTACAATCTCTTTTTACACTTTCAATTCCAGCGTCGTCATAATTCCCGTCTGTAAATGTGATGATGCATTTTGGAAATATCATTGTGAAATGCAGGTTTTCTGTTTTAAATGTAATGGCAAAATCTTTCGTCAGCACTAAATGCAGAAAACTTTGCGGCATCCGGGTTGACACATTATTATTTTTTATTTATCCCCCCCCCCCCCCCCCCCCCGAGGTGAAAAACGCAGCATTAAAGAACAGGCGTAGAAGTCCGTAATATGAATCCGACTTTGCAGAGCGCAACAAAAGAGGAATAATATTTTCAGCTGGGGCAATTTATTACGCAGAGTGTCAGGGGGCAATAAAAATAAATCTTTCCGAGGCGGGCTGACCCCACGGCCCAGCCGATCATGGATTGAATTACATTGTAACACAGATGGTCTCAGCTACCAGGTTCTTTGTATGACAAAGTGCTACGATTAGTTGCCAGTGATATCATTGAGCGCTGCTGACTGGTTGGTATTTGCATGGGGAGTTATGGTCTGCGAGCTCATATTATGATCTTCTATTTCACCAGAACAATGTCTACAATATCCTGTCATTGTTTTGGACGGGTCCTCTCTTGTTGACAATTTGTTTCTCTTTTGTACATTCTGTTCTTGTAACTGTATCCATATTCTAATACAGGGATCCCAACGCCAGGCCTCAAGCCCCCCCAACGGTTCAGGTTTTCACGTTATCCCAGCTTCAGCACAGGCGGCTCCAGCAGAGTCAAAGACTGAGCCTCTGATTGAGCCACCTGTGCTGAAGCGGGGACCGATTAAGCCACCTATGCTGAAGCAGGGATATCCTGAAAACCTGACCTGCTGGTGGCCCTTGAGGACTGGAGTTGGAAACCAATAGCCTAATACATCATTGAGTTAGCATTCACTCTTACTCGTCATAAACATACATCTTTTTTTTTTTTTTTTTTATTATTATTTTTTAGTAGGGATGGAAACTGGAAGATCCTCAGGGCTGAAACCTGTTATTTTCAGCTCTGGGGACCCCGTGGTTTCTGAGATACTTACTGCTGAAAGTAGCCTGTTGCAGTTCCCTACAGGGGAAACAAAATGGCGTGATAAATCTCCAGCATCACGCGAGCCAATAGGAACCTCATCCGTCACAACTACCTATTGGCCCGCATGACGCAGGGCATTTAAATACCAGGAAGTACTGGCGCTATCCTCACTGGTATTTTGGGGGGTTCATGAGCTGAAATGAGTGAGGTTCATCTCTGGGGTTCCTCAAGTGCCCATCCTGGTAATAAAGGTAGGTGTGTGTGTGTGTGTGTGTGTGTGTGTGTGTGTGTGTGTGTGTGTGTGTGTGTGTGTGTGTGTGTGTGTGTGTGTGTGTGCGCGCGCGCCATAGGGACTTGGCAGCTAGTAGCATTTAAATTAAGTCTTTCAGTGCCATGTTGCAGGTCTGTCTGGCAGCAGAGAGGTTAAGTGAACGCACCACAGCCATTTTCAGATGAACAACCACAGTTTTCACACCTAATATTTTCATTGAAGTTTTATGCTGAATATTTTAAAAACTATCTCTCTAGTAGTCTGGGGAAGGCATCTGCTTCTCCTCTTCTTCCCATTAAAGGGGGACGCTCATTTGCACAAAGACTCTTAATAAAAAGCTGTGGTACATATTTAGAGATGTGATGCCCACATTTAACCCATTCTCTGCCGGAAGAGCCAGGCCCAGCACGGCAGCATTAACACGCGTGTCTCCTCTTCCCCCAGGCGGCGGTCCTGCTTCAGGCTTCTCTCCGGGGCCACTTAGTAAGACAGAAGATGTTACTCACAACTGAACCATCTCGTTCACAATCTCCCAGAGCAAACCGCCTTCCACAGCAGGTAACGCTCGTGATGGACGGTGTGAATTATTCGGGTTTCCTGCAGTACCAGATACCTCCTGCCCTTTCCTTTTGTTATGTGCAAAGAGCAAAGATTACTTCCCCTACGTGTAAATCTAGATGCATTTACCTAGTTAAGTGTGAATCCAGTTAGCTGTCCAAAGGGGGTTATTCATAAAAGTGGGATAGAGCCGATCGCACAGAACGTTTCCATATGGCAGGGCTCGATTAGCACTATCGTACTTTAGGGAATAACCCCCAAAGTGAGGAATGGGCACAGGTGTGGACAACGCAGAATACAGAGAGCCTGATTATATGAATATTAATGGGATTGGTAGAGATTCCTGGTTCTGTACATGGCTTCACCCCTCTGTAGAGGCACTAACGCTATGTGGGGGCAATCCACTGCTCCCCCCCCCAACATTTGGGAACTGAGCTAACTGATAATGTTGTTTGTTATCAGTAATAGCCTGTTGATCCTGAGGGAACTTAACAAGAGAGCGGGGGAAAGCAGGCTGAGATCCAGTCCCCTGAAGTGAGCCTGTAGCAGAGACATGCTGTGCAGCCAGTAGCTTGGGCATTGGAGGTGTAGCTGTTCTAATGTGTTGTAAATGTAAGATCAGCTCCAAAAAGTCCATAATGATGGGACCTGTTGGGCAGCACCTCCTATGTTATGTCCTCATCAGGCACGCCAAATATATCCATTCTCTCTCTTACTCTCTTATTCTGCGCAGAGAGCAAACCTCGGCAGGTAACACATGCAGCCACGGCTCCCACAAAAAGGGGATGCCAATGAGGGCCTCTGATAGTGTAGTAAAGGCTGTACCCGGTCCGTGTTGGCACATAATTAAGAAGTGTTATTAAATAAAGGATAGCCATTAATCAAATGTTAAATTAGCCGCTAATACAAGACAGGTGCATAAACACTTCTTTGCCTGCCGAGTCATTAGCGTAATTTTGGCCAACTTTATATCTTTACTAATTGTTAGAAGGCGTAATCCACCATTTAGCGCCCGCGCAGTGAGTTTGTGTTACGACTCCACTGTCATTAGCTCACTGTAAATCAGCCCCAGAGAGAGCTCGGAATTAGGAGTGTAGATAACAATGCCAGCTTGATATTTCACCTGTGAGACAGGCCTGTACAAACCGACTGACCACTCCTCTCCCCGCCTCACTGCCCTGATTAGACTGACCGCTCCTGTCCCCGCCTCACAGCGCTGGTTAGACTGACCGCTCCTCTCCCCGCCTCACAGCGCTGGTTAGGCTGACCACTCCTCTCCCCGCCTCACAGCGCTGGTTAGACTGGCCGCTCCTCTCCCCGCCTCACAGCGCTGGTTAGACTGACCACTCCTCTCCCCGCCTCACAGCGCTGGTTAGACTGGCCGCTCCTCTCCCCGCCTCATAGCGCTGGTTAGACTGGCCGCTCCTCTCCCCGCCTCACAGCGCTGGTTAGGCTGACCGCTCCTCTCCCCGCCTCACAGCGCTGGTTAGACTGAACGCTCCTCTCCCCGCCTCAAAGCGCTGGTTAGACTGACCGCTCCTCTCTTTGCCTCACAGCGCTGGTTTGACTGACCGCTCCTCTCCCCGCCTCACAGCGCTGGTTAGACTGACCGCTCCTCTCCCTGCCTCACAGCGCTGGTTAGACTGACCGCTCCTCTCCCTGCCTCACAGCGCTGGTTAGACTGACCTCCTCTCCCCGCCTCACAGCGCTGGTTAGACTGACCGCTCCTCTCCCTGCCTCACAGCGCTGGTTAGACTGACCGCTCCTCTCCCTGCCTCACAGCGCTGGTTAGACAGGTCTGCACAAGCAGACTGGGGGACTATGCTTTCTTTATATTGTGATGTGACGTTGTTGCAGGACTCCAGCAGCTCACCAGACGGCAGCCAGGATGAAGACGACACAGTGAGCTTTCTGCAGTCCGCTTTCAGGGCTCACTTGGCACGCACAAACAAACTCGGACACAGGTGGTTAAACTGAACAGATGTGTGTGCTGGGCATCAGGAATGAAGCACTTAACTGGCTTCTACGTTAAATTGTTCTTCAACTGAAAATCATCCGAGTGCTGCGGCAATGGGGATTTTATATATATATATCCCACTCTATTTAGAATCCTCAGCACTGATGAATGAAGTAGCAGTTTCCGGGACGGGACACCCAGAGCGCGCTTAGCCCCTTTTTCAAAGCACGCTCCCTCCACAAGAGAAAAAAATATTTTTAAAATGAAAGAGTAAAAAGCCGCGGATTCGCGTCTGTGTGTGGTGCGACTAGCCACCATGTTGGACTCCGCTCTCCCTAATGACGTCATCAAGAGAGGTCTCTCCAGCTAATCAACAATTTAACGTAGAAACACTGATTTCGTGTCTAATTGGGGAGGGGGAATTATTGACCTTCCACAGGTCCTACATGCACCTAATTCACTGCCAACAGCTGTATGTATATAGCAAAACAAACCCGTTGTATGCATATAGCAAAACAAACCCGCTGTATGTATATAGCAAAACAAACCCGCTGTATGCATATAGCAAAACAAACCCGCTGTATGTATATAGCAAAACAAACCCGCTGTATATATATAGCAAAACAAACCCGCTGTATGTATATAGCAAAACAAACTACTGTATGCATATAGCAAAACAAACCTGCTGTATGTATATAGCAAAACAAACCCGCTGTATGTATATAGCAAAACAAACCCGCTGTATGTATATAGCAAAACAAACCCGTTGTATGTATATAGCAAAACAAACCCACTGTATGCATATAGCAAAACAAACCCGCTATATGTATATAGCAAAACAAACCTGCTGTATGCATATAGCAAAACAAACCCGCTGTATGTATATAGAAAAACAAACCCGCTGTATTTATATAGCAAAACAAACCCACTGTATGTATATAGCAAAACAAACCAGCAGTATGTATATGCCTGAAAAGCGTCTCCGCTGCTACAGGTATTGACAGCCGGGCAGGCTGTTTTCTGTTAAGTTTCTACATTTTTAAGCTTTATAAGCATTGTTTTTTGAGTCGATCCCCTCTCCCCTCTCCACTTATTTTAGGTCGTTTCTATTAAAAGTTATATTTCAGCACTTCTCATTATTTACCATTTGGTGCGGGCTACAAACTGGGATCCTTTCCTCTCCTTTGAATATACAGTATTTAATTTCAATATTGTTTGGAAAACGTGGCAGCTTGAAATGTCATTGGTTTGTCACTACTGTGATTGAGTGTTGAGAAACCAAACCCATCCTTATCCCTTCCACAGGCCAACTACTCTACACCCCCAGCCCCCCTTCCCCCCATCCCCACCGATCCTTCTTGTATTTCTCATATTATGTCCTGGGGAGCGCATGTGAAATCATTGAGAGGAAGTTGTTATTGGGGTGAGGCCAAGCAGGAGGAAACCTCACTTGAATGTTTGCTTTAAAGCAGCAGTCCAAGCTGCCGTTTTTGTATTTTTTTTTTTTTTTTTTAAATTCCCCCTTTAATACTTGCATCAATACAATCCACACAATGATAAGTAATTGGCTAAGTTGCTGATCAATCCGTTCTCTTGTGATTGATCAGCGAAGATTCGGCTCGGGGGTTCACTAAATGGTTGTCAGTGCAGCAGAAGAGAACCAAAGATGCAAAGTTCTGTGGGGAAGATCATGTGACCAGGCAGTCACTAGATACAGTTGGTGCACTGGTAGAGAGAGGACGGGGCTCAAAAAGTGGTGTGCCAGAGCCTGTTTCAGAAGAGGAAGGGAGTGTGACTTTGTAAATGGTGGCTATAGAAACAAAAAATGCTTGTTACATTATAATACATTAAAAATGTAATTGAGTTTTAAAAAAAATACTACAAGTATTTTCTCATAGTATAGAACTGATTTATTAAAAAAAAGCACACATGCAGGATATTGCTGGGTCTTTAAAGTACAAGTACATTTGTTTAAAGAAGCATTTACATTTCTAAGTTGCTTATTACAGCCACTGTTACAGGGTCACAGCCACTAACATGAACTCGTCAGCCACGGCCAACTAACTGGCTCCTTTCTTGTGGTTGCAGTGAAGTGAGAGGCAGACAGAGTCCTGGCAAAAGCTCTCCCCTGGAGAACGCGAGGTCACCGATCCCCAGGAAGTTCTCCAGCCAAGACGGCAGATATTCTTTGGGTACTTCAATCTTTTCCCGATATCCGCTATTGAAATGCATTGTTTTCTTGTAACATTTACTTCCAGCTAAGGGGGTGACAGACCCGCAGGGGTCTGCGGGATGGAACAATGTGCGTGTTATATCCGTGTTTGTAAACCTGGAAGCTCGCAGTTACTTGCAGGGACAAGCACTCAGAAGCATAAGACGGCATATAAGCCAGGGGTGGGCAGTCGAGTCCTCAAGGGCCACCAACAGGTCAGGTTTTCAGGATATTTTTGCTTCAGCACAGGTGGCTCAATCAGTCTGCTTCAACACAAGTGACTAAATCAGTCCCTGCTTTAGTCACTTTAGTCGAAGACTGAGCCACTTGTGCTGAAGCAGCGATATCCTGAAAACCTGACCTGTTGGTGGCCCTTGAGGATTGGAGTTGGCCACCCCTGGCATGAACACTCGCCCTTGAAAAAGAAACTGCAGTACTCGTCTGCATCCCCGCTGTTAATCGAGCAAAGATTCTCACTTCCAAACCAATACAGCTGGTGAAAGCAGTGGGGCAGTCAGTGAGGACTGCATTGAAGAGCTAACATCGGAGGAGGAGGCAGAGCCGAGGAGACCAAGGTCACTTAACCTTTCATCCCAACGTCCACTCTCAGGTACGTGAGACTGCTGCGTGGCACAGCACAAAACATTTCTTCTGCATCCAACACGTGTGAAACTGAGCTTTTCCCGCCTGCGGTTTCAGGAAAGAAAGGGCAGCCGGTGGAGGAACCGCATTCTGACGACTCTGATGACATCATCGTTGTGTCGCCAACGCGGCCCGCAAGGAGAAAAGACTCCGATTTCTAGAACAACGGCTATTTAAAGCCTTGTGCCTTCTTCGCCCTGTAACCCGTTTGCTGCAGCATCCACAGGATCCATTTTTTCCAAATGAACCCATATATTGGAAAGCTCAGGGGTACACACGTTTTGGGGTTTTATTCATGCACTTTGCTTACACAAAATGAGATTTCTAATCATGCACATTGAGGCATTCATTGGCTGTCCTAGCTCTGTTTTTATTCTTCTGCATTACGCGTTAAACGGTTAATATTTGTCATTAGCACAAAATTGACTCATTAACATGGTGCTATGCTTCCATCCATTGATATTAGTACAGACCTTCCTCATGATAACCATATTGGATCTGTGTTCAGCCAGCAAAACGGCACACTGCTGTACTAACTCATAGGATGCAAGGTTCATGCAGAACTAAGTGCTTTATCCACAGTTCATGCTTTTTTAACACAGATCCGTTGGTATCTTCAATCTATTTTAACTCCGACAAGCCAGAGCCCTCTGTGGGTATATTTTTATATTCCAAAATTACCTGCTGCTTTTTCATGGAATCTATATTTAGATATTTTTTAAAGACGCTGGCTTAATACTTGTCTCATGAACTGATGGAAATGTTTTTTTGTTTTTTTTTTACCTTACATGTAAGAGAGGATTATTGTGATATCATTATGTACATAATTAGAATGTTGTAATAATAATGTGCGTGTAACCATATGGTTTAAGTGCAAATATATATGTGTACATTCCAGATTGTTGTGTTGTGATGCCAGCCTCTCTTATTCACAACCCCAAGCATTATGTTTTTTATCAGGACTGTACTAAACTAGTTTAACCAAGGGGCCAGATCAGGAATATATTTCGGGGGAGGGGGGTGGCCTCTGATGGTCTGGTAAATGGCTGGATTATGGGCAGAATAAAGCCATTTATTCTGCATAGAATTGTCTCTGCGTCAGTTACCGTTTCCAAATTGGATTTTTCAATGAAGAGCTGAACACAGGTGGCTCAATCAGGGGCTCCCTGCTTCAGCACAGGTGGCTCAGACTGAGCCACTGATTGAGCCATCTGTGCTGAAGCTGGGATATCCTTAAAACCTGACCTGTTGGGGGGTCTTTAGGACTGGAGCTGAGAACCCCTGATCTAAGCTATTATGTGGCTTAAAATTGTTTGGTGTTTTTCAAGTTCTATTTCAGAAGGCTCTTCAAATATTATCTTTGTGCTTTGAATTTTTCCTACACAAGCATCCAGCATCACTTAGGGCATACTGTACTTCCTGGAAACTGTTTAATAATGTATAGTTATGTATATACCAAGTGAGTCATTGCTCAGGTTTTTCACGAGTAGACATTTGTACAACGTTTTATAAAAAGTAAGCACACAGCTCACTGACTTCAGCGTCAAAGGAATTATCTCACTTCATATATCTGCAGCTCTTGATTCCACATATATTTGACTAAAGTATATTAATCTGAATCGTAGTAATTCCAGTAAAGCACACACTGAAATACTAGCAATTTGACAATCAAAGCTGTACATAATATATAGCATTCTGATTCACAGTGGAAGTTTTTGTAACCTCCAAAAACCCAAACCGGGATTTTTGAGGGCTCTGGCATCAGAAATAATATATTTTAATTAAAAAGTACTAAAGTCTATGGGATTGTCTAGTGCAGGGGTGGCCAACTCCATTCCTCGAGGGCCAACATCAGGTCATGTTTTCTGGATATCCCTGCTTCAGCACAGGTCGTGGTCTTCGACTGAGCCACATTTGCTGAAGCAGGGATATCCTTAATACCTGACCTGTTGGCGGCCCTTGAGGACTGGAGTTAGCCATCACGGCAATAGAGCATGTAGCCATACAGAATTCAAGTAATCAAATCCTAATTACGGAGAAGTATTGGAAAAAAATGAAAGCTAAAAGAACCGAGATGCCCTTCCTTTTCGGTCTAGTGGCCGCCACCAGGACAGTTCGCCGCTTGTCACCTCGACGATATCCGCCATTTTTAAATGCCCTCGGAGGATCGCCCCATCCGCCGCCTGAATGCCGCTCCGCTGGTATGTGTGAGCGCTGCCGTAGATCTCGCCAGCCGCCGCTGCTCCGCCGGCATTTGTGAGTGCGCCCGTGCGTGTGCCCAGCCACGACACATTTTTAAATGTTCCGCGGGAAGTGTGTCCTAGTTGGGCGCACGCCTGGGCGCTCTCACAAATTTCGTCAGGGGAGATCTGCGGCTGGGAACAAGGAGAATGGCGGCGAGGTGACTGACGGCACAGCGCCTGTGGCGATTTTGGTCGGGACCAACCGTCCCATTCCGCTTCATTTCGGCCTTAGGCCTCGGTCCCGCTGCGCTCGGTGGCGCGGACGGCCACACGCGAGTTCCCCACCAGCAGGGGAATCCTGCGGAGCCGGTCCCGGTCCCCCCTGGCTGCACAGCTTACTACACGCTGTGGCGCATCAGCCGCTATGGGATACAAGAGAATGGTGATCCCTAGCGTTGACGCGTCACGTGGTGTGGCTGTGGGCCAATGGGGAGGGGAGGCTTCGGGAGGAGGAGAGGCTTCGGGGAGCGGGGAGGGGTGAAAGCAGCGTGAGTGCCTGTCTGTGTGTGTATATGTGTGTGCGTGAGTGCGTGAGTGTGTGTGTGTGTGTGCGTGCGTGTGTGTGCGTGTGTGTTGCTTCACTTACCTTCAATCAGCAGCCCGAGCCATGGAGGGAGGGGGGGGGGGAGAGTAGCGGGTCCCTCCACTCAAGCCTCCCAGTCCCGCCCACCTCCTGCTCCGGCTCCCTACAGACCGCTTATCGCGGTCTGTGTATGTCAGCGCCCCGCCTGTCTGCAGTGCGGGCGTGCTGACTCTGGGAGCGGGGCCTTAGCCTTAGCAGGGAGCTACTTTGGATTGATACAAAGTTAAAGAAAAAAAAGTTCCCATCACCCTTGGGTTCTACTCGCCAAACAACACAGAAGATATTCTTTAAAGAGGTATTTTCAACTGTCTCAAACCATCCAGCTGTTTTTAACATGTTCGTTTGGGGACTGGTTATAAGAGGCATTCCCAGTACGTATTTTATAATGAGATGATTCTGTGGCTTGAGCCCGTCATTTTGTTTTGTTCTTCTCTCCAGAAATCTGTGCCCGTATGAAAACGCCCCTGCCTAATTTTTTTTTTTTTTTAATTTTTTTTTATTAGGCAGTCATATCATTACAGAGTGTTGACAGTACAGTAGTGCAGAGTATGAGCCTAATACACCTTTTTCCTTTTTTAACTGGGGAGAAAAGAAGAGAGTCTCAACGTCCCCCCTGACCTTGGTTGGTCCACCGGGGCGGCGTGAGTATAGAAACAGAAAGAGGGAGGGGGGGGGGAAGGGGTGCGACCAAGATAGGTCATGTTCCCCTACTCCTTGCCGACTCTTGGTTGTGTCGTAGAATTATTTGTACTTCCTAGTTATTGTGGGTGAGTACGGCGTAACAGAGCCATATGGGTTTCCCATGGGTCCCAAATTTTATTAAATGTGGAGGTAGATCTTTTCAGGAAAGCTGACAGTCTTTCCATGTCCATTACTGTTTGTACTCTTTTTATTATTATTTGTTTTGAGGGGGGGAGACACCTTCTTCCAGGCCGCAGCCACCGCACATCTAGCCGCCGTTAGGATGAAGGAGATTAATTTTCTCGTTGGCCGGTCCAGATAGTCTAAGGGCCTGGCCAACAAGTAGGTCAGCGGGTCAATAGGTATTGTGAGGTCTGTGACCTCTTCTATTAGTTTTTGTGTTGTTTCCCAGAATTTCTGAATTTCCGGACATGACCACCATATGTGGGCCATGTCCCCCTTTTGACCGCAGCCTCTCCAACATAGGTCGGATGCCAGTGGGTAGATTTGATTTATTCTAACTGGAGTAAGATACCAGCGGAACAGTATTTTATATATATTTTCTTTGATTGTAGTACATATGGAAGTTCCTGAAGCGTTTTCCCAAATACTTTCCCAGTCCTCTCGGTCTATAACTACGTCCAATTCTGCTGCCCAATGCAGCATATAGTCATGTGTGGGGGGATCTGTGGCCCTTTCCAACTCTATACAAATTTGTGTTATGAGACCTCGTTGGTGGCCTGCTTCTCTGCATAGCCTCTCAAACCCGGTGAGAGGGGGAAATTCCAACGTTGGGGACAATGTTTGAATAAAGTGCCGAATTTGTAGGTACTTAAAAACATTTAATCCTACCATTTCATATTTGGTTTGAAGATTTTGATAGTTCAGGAACTTCCCAAAGCTCAGGAGGTCGGCTATCGCCCTGATGTTTTTGGTTTTGAACTGGTCAAATTGCCTGGGCTCACATCCAGGGGGAAATTTTGGATTGTTGTGAATCTGTATTAGTTGAGATTGGGGTGTGGTGAGCTTAAATTTGAGTTTGCACTTCGCCCAGGTCTCCCAAGTGTGTCTCATAGGGCCTAATTTGAATGTGCTATTCTGCATGCCCTCTCTACTCAGTGACCAAAGGCAGGCCGGCAGTGAAGGCGTCCCAGCATATTGTGTCTCTATGTCTAGCCAGCCGTATTGGTTTGGGCTCGCGTTCCAGACTACCACCTGTCGCAATTGGGCGGCTAGATAGTATTTTGTGATGTCCGGGACACCCATTCCTCCTCTCCTCCTTGGAGCCAAGAGGACCGCTCTAGAGACTCTGGGTTTTTTACCCTGCCAAATAAATTGGAAGATTAGTTTTTGGATGTTTTTCAATTCTAAGCCAGGGATGTGGACCGGGAGAGTCTGGAAATAGTATAGCAATCTGGGGAGAATATTCATCTTAACTGAGATCATCCTCCCGATCCATGATATTTGGTATCCTCCCCATTTCTCTAAGTCTTGTTTTATTTTTTGGAACAACGCCGGATAGTTATGTTGGTACAAATTTTGATAGGTCCTCGATATCTTGACTCCCAAATATTTGATACAAGAGGAGCTCCAACGGTAGTTAAAATTTAGTTTGAGGAGTTGCACCTCTGGCTCTGGCAGGCTTAGATTCAGGGCTTCTGATTTATCAGTATTTATTTTATATCCAGAGATTTTTCCAAAGTCTCTGAGTTCTTTTTGTAGGTTGGGGAGGGAGATTTGGGGTTTGGTAACGGTTAGGATGACATCGTCTGCGAATAGGGATATTTTGTGCTGCCTGTTTCCAATTTCTATTCCTTGGATGTCTCTATTGAGTCTTATTGCCGAGGCCAGTGGCTCTATTGTAAGTGCAAAAAGGAGAGGAGATAGGGGGCATCCCTGTCGAGTTCCGTTAGTAATCTCAAACCTCTGGTTATTGCCCCCTGGTAATTTTATTGATGCTGACGGGTTTTGATATAATCTACGGACCCCCTCTAAGTATGCGTCGTTAAAGCCAAATTTTCGCATAGTATGGTCCAGGAATTGCCAGTTTATTCTATCGAACGCCTTCTCTGCGTCTAGGCTTAACAGTAGTGCCTTGGTCCCTGTGAGGTGGACATGGTCGATAATATCGATTATCTTCCGAGTGTTGTCTGAGGCTTGTCTGCCCGCGACAAATCCTACTTGGTCTATGTTGATTAGTCTCGGTAAGATGGGGTTTAGTCTATTTGCCAATATTTTACTATATAATTTGAGATCACAGTTGAGGAGGGAGATTGGGCGATAGCTTCCACATTGCATCGGGTCTCTACCTTCTTTATGTATTATAGCTAGGTTGGCAAGAGACATTGATTGGGGGATTTGGTTCCCTTCCATAAAGTGGTTAAATGTGTTTAGGAGATGCGTGGATAGTATGGGCAAGAACCTTTTGTAATAGACATTGGTGAACCCGTCAGGGCCAGGAGACTTAGTGACCTTCAGCGCTCTGACCGCCTCTTCCAGTTCCTCTTTTGTGATCTTGGAGTTGAGGACTGTGTTTTCCTCCTCTGTTAGAGTGGGGAGGTGGCACTTGTCTAGATATTGCGTAATGAGTTCTGGGGCTATTGGCTCTGGTCGCCCGTTTTTGGATCTTAAGTTATAAAGAGCGGTATAATAATTTGTAAATTCTGTTGCGATTTTGCTATCGCTGTATTGAATCTCACCAGACCTACTCTTGATCGCCGTTATTTGCGATCTTTTTTGTATCCCTCTTAATTTGCTTGCCAAGAGCCTGTCGGCCTTGTTACCCTTGTCATAGTATTGTTGATTGGTCCATTTGAGGGCCTTTTCAACATCCTCCAGCTGAGTTTGCTTAAGTTTTGTTCTGGCTGTTAATAAAGTTTTGTATATATTTTTTGAGGGGTTGGTTTTGTGGGCCTGTTCTATTGTTTTAATATTATCTGTTAGTTCCTTGATTAGGGTTTGGCGGGCTTTTTTCCTGTGGGATCCGATGGAAATAAATTTCCCTCTGATGGCTGCCTTATGGGCTTCCCACAGGATTGCTGGAGAGGAGACTGTTCCTGTGTTGAAAAGGAAATAGTCCTTAAGTGAGGTTCTTATTTCACTTTCTATTTCGGGGTGGTTTAATAGAGAATCGTTCAGTTTCCAAGAATAATTTGTCGTTTTCTCAAAGGGTATTGAGAGCGTCAAGGTGATTGGGGCATGGTCGGACCAAGTGATTGAGCCAATGTCTGATTCAATGGTTGCCGCCATCACGTTTTTGGTGACCAAGAAGTAGTCAATTCGAGAGTAGGTCTGGTGGGGTGCTGAGTAAAAGGTGTAGTCTCGCTGGCCCTGATGTTGGGATCTCCAAGTGTCTACCAGAGAGAACTCGCTTAGGATTTCCCTGAACCTTTTCCCTGTGATTTGGGAGTGGGTTGTACGGGGGGGACCCTTTGTAGTCGATCTGTCCTCGTGGGATTTAAGACCATGTTTAGGTCCCCTCCCACTATCATCGACGACAGATATCCTGGGTCAACGCCCTCGAGAACTGATTGTAAGAATTCCGTTTGGTTCTCGTTTGGTGCGTATACATTGATCAGAGCAATAGCCGAGCCCGCTAAAGAGCCATATACCACTAGGAATCTACCCTCTGGGTCCTCCGTTGTTTTGGTATGATTAAATGGGGTGCCCTGTCTGATCAGGACAGCTACACCCCTCTTTTTACTACTAAATGATGCAAAAAAGCATGTTGGGAACACTTTTTTGAATAAATTTGGGGGGTCTTGTGATGTGAAGTGGGTCTCCTGCAGGAATATGATGTCTCCCCCTGATTTTTTTAAGTCCTGTAGGGCTAGTCTACGCTTTCTATTATTTTGTAACCCTTTGACGTTCAAGGATCGAACCTTAATAGGAGCCGTGGTCGTCATTGTGGGTTGTTTATTTTTTGCCGTGTGGGGTCTTGGGACCTCCTCCTTCCCACTGGGAGGGGTCTTGCGTGTAGTCTTTGAGAGTTTATCGTGTCTAGCTTTTTGTTTTCCTTAAGGACGGGGTAGGGGTTCTTTAGGAGTCGTTTGGAGGATGGGTAAGGCCTGCCAAGGAGGGGGGAGGGGTGAGGGGAGAGAGGGGGGGGGAGGGGGATAGATCTGCTGGGACAGATCCAGCAGATAGAGAGGAGATAGAATTTGGGCCCTATCGGGTCCCAACATGTTGCTGCCAGGTCTCATTGTGACCGGCATTTGGGCAATATGTGCCCTGCTGGGGTGGGTCCGGCGCCAATGGCTTGTGCGCAACAGGGGGGTCAGGACCCTTTGTTGCTGAGGTGATGCGCCTTCCCCCTCTCAACCCTTTTATTTTAATTATTAGGTCTATCTTTTAAAACTTTAACGGGAACAGGGGTGATAGGGGAGGGGGGGGGTGGGAAAGTCCCTAGGGGGACTGGGGACACGGGGAGGGGATGGGTAAACCTATTCAGGAACTTTGTGACATTGGTTCTCAATGTTGGGTTCTGAAATAAACAGCAATATTGAAACATTTCGATACCCTTGGGTATCTTAAACTCAGTAACAGTTATTAAACTTTAACATTTTCATTTCCCTTCCCTACAGTGACGAGCTATTTTGTTCCTGCGAGCTCCTTAGACGGGGCCTCCGTCAGGGGGATTCGTTCAGTGTTGCCTTTATATGTTAAGCAGAGCAGAATTTCTTGCTTCCTTCTTTAATCTCTGCTGCTAAGCCTCGTGTTTACTTCTCGGGGCTCTTAAACTACCCTGTGAGTCTCGTGCGGTGGGGGGGGGGGCAGTGGGCCCGGGGGGGGGGGAAGGGGGCAGGAGAGGGGGGGGGAGGGGGGGGGTGGGGGGGAGGGGGGGGGTGGGAGGGAGGAGGGGGGGGGGTGGGGGGGAGGGGGGGGGTGGGAGGGAGGGGGGGGGGGAAGTGGGGAGGGGGGGGGGAAGTGGGGAGGGGGGGGGAAGTGGGGATGGAAGGGGGGGAGGGGCAAAGAGGGGGAGGAGGGTGGACAGTGGAGAGGGGAGGGGGGGAGGGAAGATGGGGAAGGAAGGTGGGGAGGGGGGGGGAAGGGGAAAAGGGGAGGGAAAATGGGGAGGAGGGGGGGGGGAGGGGGAGGGAGAAAAAGAAGGGGGGGGGGGTTCCCTCATCGCTTCCTTGGGGGCAGCACCCCCTCTCTTGGGCTTTTGTATTGTCTATTACAACCTTGTTTATAGTCTGGATATTGATTCTGACCAGCTCAAGGGTGGAGTT
The DNA here is from genome assembly GCF_040206685.1 of Ascaphus truei. Classification (NCBI taxonomy): domain Eukaryota; kingdom Metazoa; phylum Chordata; class Amphibia; order Anura; family Ascaphidae; genus Ascaphus; species Ascaphus truei. The sequence goes on along the minus strand of NC_134493.1, from coordinate 35,658,889 downwards.
GGTAATTGGCGGTGTTGCATATAGCCTCTTCAGGCACAGTACATCAGTATACATCAGTATACATGCCCTCTGCCGTGTCAGTACTTCTGGGTGGACCAAAAAAAAAAAAAAAAGCGGGGGGAGGTGGGGAGGGACGTGCGGGGGGGAGGGAGGGGAGGGGTAGGAAGGGAGGGGGGAGGACGGGTGGGGAGAGGGTGCCTGAATCCTCTTTGTCATATCCTCTCCCTCCTTATGAGCTGTGAAGCAGGCAGGACAACATGTTTGCTTATTACATTTTTGACAATCCTTCCCAACACAGCGTGTCTTAACCTGTTAGTATTACACCTTGCCGTAAGGGGTGGTCCCCGCTGCGGCTCCTAAGTTAGCTCCGGCGACTATCGGCCCAACTCGTTAGATAGGTTCCCTATCGAGTGTAATTTCTTATTGGGTATCCGGGGGGGGGGGGGAGGAGGGGAGTGGGGACAGGGGGGGGAGGAGGGGAGTGGGGACACGGGAACACAAGGGGGGGCCAGCCTCGTTCACAGTTGTTATTTTTGATATCTCTGTGCTCTGGCCTAGTGGCAGGCAGGCCGACAGTATGTTCCGAACAGGCCCTCAGACCATTGACTGTGGAGGCCTGTCATATCACGCCAGGCGCGTGTCTCTTTAAGAGCTCTGGTGTCGGGGCTTGCGGAGCGCTGTACTCACGATTACGGAGGGGAATCAGTTCACAGTCTCCGCTTTGCGGTCTTTTACCTCCACGGGTATCTGCTCCACGGCCTCCGCTCCTAGGCCTCCAAGGGCCCCCCCCCCCCATGGGCAGGTGAGGGAACCGGGAGGCGGCCGAAAAAGGACATAAAACGGGGGGGGGGGGGGCAGACGCAGCCCCCTCCAGCCCCCCCCCCCCCCCCACACGCCCATCGAAGCCCCCCCACCACAAGGGTCGGCCCCCGGTAACTGCTTCAGGGCACCGGGGAGATTCCGGGTGCATCGGCGGCCATCATCCTTCTGCCTTTCCTCTGTTGCCCGCCCGGGAGCCGATGGGGCCTTCCGATGATGGCTGCGCGGCCTGCTTCAAGGGCGCTTGTCTCCGTGGGGTCTCCGTAGTTCCGGTCTGCGGCTGTCCCATCTGTCCGGCTTCGGGTCTCCGGGGCCTCTGTCACTGACACTGCAGGGTAGGATCTGATAAGAGCGGAACTCGCAACTGGGAACAAGGGGGCAAAGGTGAGTCCTGCTTTTTTTTTTTTTTTTATCTTTGTTGCAGCCTTTGGCCTGCTAGCCGCTGCGATGCTCTCACTGTCGGTTCGTCGGCGTCCCTTCTCTGGGTCCCGGTTGTATCCAAGTCCCACGCCGGAGGGGGGTCGAGGCCCACGGCTTTGGCCAGGCGAGTCATCTCTGTGGGGTGCCTGATTGTGAGAAATTTCCCGTTTCGGTTCACAATCAATTTAAACGGGAAGCCCCACTTGTATTTTATCCCTTGGTCCCGCATTAGTCTGGTTAGTGGTTGGAGATCTCGTCGCTTGTCTACGGTGATTTTTGACAGGTCATTGTAGACCTGGAGATGGTCATCCCGGAATGTTATGGGCTCCTTTGCTCTGCTGGCCTGCATGATCTTTTCTTTGACCGTGTACCGGTGGAGACGCGCTATGACGTCTCTTGTCCTGTTTGGGTCCTCTGAGCGCGGTCCCAAGGTGCGGTGAGCCCGGTCCATCTCCAGGTCTTTCACATCCAGATCGTCGCAGAGTGATGCAAAAAGGTCAGTTAGATATTCCTGCAGCTGGCCGGGGTGAACAGACTCAGGGATGCCCCTTAGCCTGATATTCTGCCTTCTATCACGATTTTCGTGATCCTCCAGTGTGTCTTTCAGGTTGCTTATCTCCCGTCCCAGCCTGAATATCTCGTTCTCTGCGACCGATTGTGCCTGGTGTGTTTCCCCCATTTTTACTTCCAGTGCGGTCGTGCGTTCGGTTAGGCCCGTGATGTCCTGGCGTAATTCTGTTACCGCTGCCCGCAGGTCGCTCTGGATGGACACGTGCAGGCTATCCAGCATATTCTTCATCATGCCTTGGGTAAGAGTAGCCTCAGGGTTAGGCGAGTCCTCCCCTCGATCGCGATCCTGGGTCTGTGGCCTTGTGCCTCGTGTGCTTGAGGTGCCGGCGCCATCTTGGGATTTGCCGGACCCCTCAGCGTTTTTCTGTGAGGGGGAAAAGAATTTCGTAACCCCGTGTGCGGGTTGCGTTTTTTGCTTGGTGGTCATCCCTGCTTGTTCCAACAGCTGTTACTGGGATTTTGGGGGTCTGGGGGTTGGGGGGAAAGGCGCTTTTAGTTAAGTTTAGGTATCAGGATCCAGGGAGCTCCTGTATTACACAGCCATTCCTGTTGGCGTCCTGGACACGCCCCCGCCCCTGCCTAATTTTTAAGACAATGACATTTATTGAATTTGATGCTGGTTCTTTGTTTGTAATGGGAAATCTTTTGACCTGGGGCACGTATCCTGAATTTCATAAGCAGACACCGTGGGCTATTTATCTGCTGCAAGCTTCAAGAGCAATCTCATTTATAAGAAAACTCATAACTCTCTTTCAAATAAAATGCCCAGACAGAAGGAATGAAGACCTCTGTGAACAAAGAGTTCATTTTAGGCGGTAGCATTGCTTTTATTAAAATATCCCATCTAATTAAAAATCAGGACTCTATATTATGCTGCAGCCTTGTGAACTGCTGTTTTATTGAACCTGATGGGCAGATAATGCTCTTCTTGAAAGATGATCACTTTTCCGTGCCCCGGGCAGACAATCGCTACAATGCGACTGCTTTCATTTCATCTTTCCTGTGGTGATATTGCTATAATATTTTCTGAGACGGCAGACAGAAATCATCTTACTGTGTCTGCACTGTGTACGAAGAGGATCACCGGATCATTACTTAGAGCAGGGGATGGGCAACTCCAGTCCTCAAGGGCCACCAACAGGTCGGATTTTCAGGATATCCCTGCTTCAGCACAGGTGGCTTAATCAGTGGCTCAGTCTTCGACTGCACCACCTGTGCTGAAGCAGGGATATCCTGAAAACCTGACCTGTTGGTGGCCCTTGAGGACTGGAGTTGGCTTCCCATGATATAGAAGGTCCATCTGGGGCCTGGAACATTAAAAAAACAAAACAGCTTGTTACATATTTTACAAAGTAGGAACAATCAGGTTTAATGTGACAGAATGGGTACTGGTAAAGCATTTGTGTAATAACGCCATAAACAACTGAGTGTTGTTTATTTGGGCGCCATCCTTTGTGCTATTATCAATGTTAGGCCGCGGTTCTAGTGCACGCGTCGCAAACAAAATGCAGGCCCGCTATGAGGCCGTCCATAGCGCTGAAGATCGACTGCGCGGCAATGAGCCAACGAGGGCGAACCAGCCTGGTGACATGTCCGCCACGCGTCCCCATTGCCTCCATCTACAGTGCACACATCGCTCGGGCGACAGGCGCGCATGCCGCCATGCGCTCCGTCGCGTGCGCCCGCTATAATCAATGCCTTACAGTAAAACGTAACCTCGTTGCACATCCAAACTGCTGCCAGACCTACCACCAACTGGTATGGGAGGGTGGGGGCGGGGGAGGGTCTGACAGCTTGTGCAGCCCAGGAGGGAAACGGGGAGCCTGACGGGGGGACTGGGGCAGCAGCTCAGCCAATTCCAGAAGTAGACAAACTTCCAAGTTTGACCAGGCCACCCTCCACCACCGCGCCTGGGACTTCTCCAACCCCCCCACCCTCCGATGGTGGACCTGACTGAAACGCTCAGTGTTCATTAGACAATGATCGTGAAAGGGTTAACAATGACCCCCATGCTTCTTGCTTCTCTGCAGCAGAATCCAACATAGCCATGGAGAAATTGCACCAGCGTGTTTCTAGTAATGATGGCTTTGTGTGTGTCTCCCAATCTTAAAAATGTATGAATTACTTAGCTAATTTTACTCTGTATATTATCAGGAGACAAAGAGCGTTGATGAAGCTTCCGATATTTTCCGCGTTCCATTTTTAGTCTATTTTGGAAAAGATGGCACCAGTTGCAAAACAGTTCCAAATGTGCACTCCGCATAACACTTCCAGAGTGATTATCTAAAACAGGGGGGCTCAACTCCAGCCCTCAAGCCCAAAGGGTCAGGGTTTCAGAATATCCCAGCTTCAGCGCAAGTGGCTCAATCAGTCCCTGCTTCAGCAGAGGTGACTCAATCAGAGACTCAGTTTTTGACTGAGCCTGATTAAGCCACCTGTGCTGAAGCTGGGATATCCTGAAAACCTGACCTGTTGGAGGGGCTTGAGCACTGGAGTTCAGCACCCCTGATCTAAATGACCCTGGGTTAGTTTGACTTGTGCATTGCTTTATTATTTGTTTTGTGCCGACAGTTTACTCGGGGCTTTGAATCTTGGAATAAAATAGGTCAGACGGAGCTCACATTTCAGTACTGAGTGTAACCGGTCCTATCGTAATCAGTGTGCGGAGGTTGTGCAGGAAATATGGAGTTACAATGTAACCAACGTTTCCGACTAAAGTCCACTTTGTGTTAATATGAGAGGTAAACATACAAGACGTGCGGTCAATCACTGTGACGTAAAAGGATTATTAAAGTGTCTGGGGCTCCATCTAATATAGTGTTTTAAAGCAGCAGTCCACAGCGCTTCACCCCAGATCGCGGTCCTGGGAGAGAGGGAGTGTTTGTGATGGGAGGGGGCGTGGCGGGTGTTTTGCGGGGGCATGGCCATGACCTCACGCGGCTGGTTCGCCCTCATTGGCTGACGCACCGTGGGGGTGTGGCCACGCCTCCGTTGCAAGTTCCACATACAATTTTTTGTGTATGTGTGAAAAGTTGCAGTACAGCGCGGCTGCTAAATGCACGCCGACGCATGTACTGGGCCCGGATAGATTGGGGGGGCGGTGCTTGTGCGCACGTGCGCTGTAGAACGCACTAGGACCACAGCCTAAGACCTCGTCCAGGGTGGTGCTGAGCGGGTGGGCGCGCTCACGCTGGCTGCGATGAAACACATTGCTGCGTGAGCGAGCGCCTGTGCGATGCTTAGCTGCTTGCCGAAGCAAGCAAATTTGAATCTGCCGCTTGCTAGCGCGTCACGTGAGCGGTTTTCCGAATGAGGGCGGACCAGCTGTGACGTCTTGGCCACGCCCCATCAGGCGCACCTAGCCGACCACAACTCGCCCGGCCGAGTAGGAGCGCATGACGTCATCGCGCATGAGTGGCAGCGCGCTCCTGGCCGCAGCCTAAAGATTTTAATAGTTAAGTGCGTCAAGCGCGCTCAGCCTTATACTTGTTGTGTGTGTGTGTGTGTGTGTGTGTGTGTGTGTGTGTGTGTGTGTGTGTGTGTGTGTGTGTGTGTGTATATAATAATAATAACTTTATTTATATATCGCTTTTCTCCCAATGGGACTGGAAGCACTTCACACTTACAAAAAGGAAAACAAAAAAAGAATAAATGTAATATATTACATATGACTTTTAGACATTGAGAAAAGGATGCTATAACCCTACAAGTTCAATATTTAGGCAGACCAAAGGGAATTATGGAGAAAATCCAGGAGGTGGCGTACATTATCTGTTAAAAATAAAAAAATGGAGACTGGGGAGGTAGTGCTCGGAGGAGGGCAGGCGGTGGGCAGGCCTCAGTGCTGGGAGGTGGGCAGGCCTCAGACAGGGGAGGCCTCGGTGCTGGGAGGTGGGCAGGCCTCAGACAGGGGAGGCCTCAGTGCTGGGAGGTGGGCAGGCCTCAGACAGGGGAGGCCTCGGTGCTGGGAGGTGGGCAGGCCTCAGACAGGGGAGGCCAGGCCTATGTGCTGGGAGGAGGGCAGGCCTCTGTGCTGGGAGGTGGGCAGGCCTCTGTGCTGGGAGGTGGGCAGGCCTCTGTGCTGGGAGGTGGGCAGGCCTCTGTGCTGGGAGGTGGGCAGGCCTCTGTGTTGGGAGGTGGGCAGGCCTCTGTGTTGGGAGGAGGGCAGGCCTCTGTGCTGGGAGGAGGGCAGGCCTCTGTGCTGGGAGGTGGGCAGGCCTCTGTGTTGGGAGGTGGGCAGGCCTCTGTGTTGGGAGGTGGGCAGGCCTCTGTGTTGGGAGGTGGGCAGGCCTCTGTGTTGGGAGGTGGGCAGGCCTCTGTGCTGGGAGGTGGGCAGGCCTCTGTGCTGGGAGGTGGGCAGGCCTCTGTGCTGGGAGGAGGGCAGGCCTCAGACAGGGGAGGAGGGCCGGCCTCTGTGCTGGGAGGTGGGCAGGCCTCAGACAGGGGTAGGAGTGGCTGAAGCAGAACGAGTCTCAGGCGAACAAAGAGCCTTAGTAAGGGGCAGTGATACAAACCTACCGGGGAAGGCAGCACACACAGGCAGATAGGGGACAGCCCCAGGAACACCGGGCACTGCCAGTCTCGGCCCAGCTAGGGGATCCCACCATAGTTACATTGCTGACGAAGGATGAGCGGGGGGACCCCGGGGATAAGCCGGCTCAGGAGCAGGGCCCGTTCTGGTTAACGAGCCCGTGGGATGGACCGGATGGGGCTAATCTGAGCTCGCCATCTCCCCCCATCCCCCAGGTGATCTCTATGGCTGGCAGGCCGCAGGTGTGAGGTGGGACCCGGTGCTTTGTCCGGCTGGCCCTGGAGGGTGTTAAAAATATGGCGGCTGCCATCAGCTACACCCCACCGTGGTGGGTCAATCTACTGCACCGCATGCCCCACTTCAACCTGCAGTGGGAGACACTGGACGGGGACTTCCGCCCGGAGGACACGGACTACCAACAGGTGAGACACCTGGGAGGGGGGCCATCTGCGTTTAAACTCGCCATCTTTAATGCTCCCGTGCAGAGCTGGAAGGGGCTGCAACCACCTGCAGCACAGATTCAATGGACCTGGAAGTGTGATGTAGGGCAGGGGGGGCTCAACTCCAGTCCTCAACCCCCCCCCCCCCCCCCCCAACAGGTCGGGGTTTCAGGGAATCCCAGCTTCAGTACAGGTGGCTCATTAAGAGGCTCGAAGACTGAGCTACCTGTGCTTAAGCAGGGATTGATTTAGCCCCCTTTATGATTGTCTATATTATTATTGGGAAGCGCTATGTACAGTAATGGCGCTATATAAATAAAGATATGCATACATACTTTGCTGAAGCAGGGACCAATTGAGCCACCTGTGCTGAAGCTGGGATAGCCTGAAAAACTGACCTGTTGGGGAAGGGGCTTGAGGAGTGGAGCCCCCCCTGATGTAGGAGAGGGTGACTTAATAAAGGACGTTTCCTTCAGTAACAAGATCTCCCTTTTAGATTTGTATCAAACAAACCCCTTTAAAATGAGCTGCAAAGCGCTCTGTGACTATTGTCTATCAGGTGTAGAATGCGACCTGCCTCCCTATCACTGCTTGCCTGTTAAAGCCCTTCCCCAGCTGTTAGCAATGCGGTGTGGGGTTTTGTGTGTATTGGATGAGGGCAGAGTGTCACATTAGGATACAGTGGGAGGACCTCTGTACAGTATGCCATGTAAATAAAGGCAGAGAGCGTCAGTGGGGGGTGAGTGTGACTGGCTGTGCTTGTCTGTGACTCACACTTTGCTGAGAGGGCTGGACAAAGATTAGAGACCTTTAAGTGGTTACTCCTAATTGAAGCCTGTTGTACTGTTGTGGGGACCCTTTTGTTTCGGAGGATAGAGAAGATGCCTATCCTTTTAGTTATGTTGCTGTATTTACATATGTTAGATCTTAACTGTGTGTGTGTGTGTGTGTGTGTGTGTGTGTGTGTGTGTGTGTATGGATATTCCAGGCAAAAAGTGAGACACTGCTCATTTGCATGTCATTTTCCAGAATCCCTTGCTGCAGTGGGAGCACTGTATGCAGGCTGATAATGTTGAAAGGCAGGGTTGCAGACCTGTTTAAGACATGTGAATGTGCTCACAAGTGATATTCTTTATGGGTTATATGCTAATGGTGGAGGTTTTTTTGTTGCCTTTTTCACCCACCATAATTTAAAAAAAATAATATATATATGTATCATCTTCTGCCCTTGTCTCCCCACTGCTGGGTGAAGTCTCCCCAATGATCCCTCAGGTACTGCGGTTACAGCCTCTCCATGTTGCTCCAACACATTTTCTAAAATGTCCTCCTCCTGTCTTACTTTAAGTCGTCTTGATCTTTTAATCTCTCTTGGAATCCAGTTGAGTACCATCTTTGCCCAACGATGGTCATTTCTTCTTGTGATATGTACGGCCCACTGTCATTTTACATATATATATATGTATATGTATATGTATATGTATATGTAGAGGTATCAGTACCGTGTTAGCCGAGCTTCAATAATCAAATCAATCAATAATCAAAAAATAAATAGATGATACCGTTCTGTGGCTAACGAAATGCTTTTATTTGTGCGAGCTTTCGAGATACACTGATCTCTTCTTCCGGCGATGTTACAATGAATGAAGCAAGGATTACTTTAAAACAGTGTCTCTTGGAATGTTATCTGTGCTGGTCCTTCCCCCGGTGTGGATGTGTTTTATGGCTAGAGGTGTCAAAGGGTAACTGAAAGCAAGTGAAGAAAGAGTGTGTATGTGTATCAGTGTGAATAAAAATGAATGGAGAGCCCACAGTATAAACAGTGCTCTACACAAGGTGTGTGTGGAGTGAGAGGGATATAAATGGTGTGGGTGGGTGTGGAAATGTGAGAGTTTGTAGCACAACTAAAAGTGTGTGTGGATACTATGTGGTCCCTATTGGTGTATAGGGATGGAAAAATAAGGAGTATTAGTATGTGTGAGAGACAGCTGTGTGTGCATACATATAGCACAGTATGTACAGACATGGCCTTTAGCGCTCATGGGAAGAGAGTTCGCTAGTGTCAGTAATGACTCATAAAATTTCGATCTCTGTTTAGGCCACTGCTAAGTGTCCCGAACAGTTGCATAAATTTGTATTCATGCAACCGTCTCTCTTTCGGTGTTTTAAGATTACCTTTGAGTATGGCAACCCTCAGATCGTTCATCTTATGGCCAGAGTCAGAGAAATGTTCGCCAACAGGACTGTCTCTTGTTCCGCGTGTGATGCTGTGGCGATGCAGGTTCATTCTCTTGTTTAGCCCCTGTCCTGTCTCACCTATGTAGTAGCAGCCCCCTGGGCATTTCATGCACATGATGAGGTACACGACATTGCTGGAGGAACAGGTGAACCCTCCTCTGATTTTGTATTCCCGATTCTTGTGTGGTATTTGTATTGTGTCCGCTGTGTAGAGCATTGCGCAGGTTTTGCATCTTGGGTCCTGGCATGGTTTTGTCCCGCATTCAGTTGTACTGCTGAATACTTTACTCCTCACCATAATATTCTTGAGATTATGGGGTTGTCTGTATGATAATAAGGGTGCTTCAGGGAAGACCTGTTGCAGTCTTGTATCTTCCTGGATGATGGGTTGTAGTTTCCTGGCGATCTTGCGTAGGGCTCCTAGGTGTGGGTTATATGTGACCACCAAAGGAACCCTGTCGCTTGTCTCCTTCTGTTTGTATTCAAGGAGATCACTTCTTGGTATTCTGGTGGCTTTGTGAATTTGCTGGTCTACAATTCTGTGGTTATATCCACGGTTTATAAAGTCTGATCTCAAGGCTTTAATCCGCTGGTCTCTGTCTGCTGTGTCGGAGCATATCCGGTTGTATCGTATGGCTTGACTGTAGATGGTTGCATGTTTGGTGTGTGTCGGGTGGAAGCTGTTGTCCCTCAAATAGCTGGCTCTGTCTGTAGGTTTGCGGTATACAGAAGTCTGTAGTTGGTTGTTCTTTATAGTAATGGTGGTGTCTAGAAAATGTACTTCATCCGGGGAATGGGTGAGTTTGAGGTTGATGGTCGGGTGGAAAGTATTGAAGTTGTCATAGAACTTTAGGAGGTCCTGTTCGCCAGAGGTCCAAATCAGGAGGATGTCATCGATGTAGCGAAGGTATGTAAGTTAAACTCATTTAGGCTTTTGGGGGAATCGCTGCTTAAAATATATTCAGGGGTTAATCACAAGCAAGGCCCTTTGCGCTTTTGTCATTCTGTTTATGTAATTTATCACTCTGTTCTCCCCCCCCCCCCCCATTGTACCGAGCTGCCGCATATGTTCGCCCTTTATAAATAAACAGTAATTGCCCATTTTTAACCTTTACACAGCGTTTTGGGTAGTGAAGGGATTTAAATCAATCCTCCTTTCACTCCATCTGCTGTTAATGGACTCCTTTTCCATAATATAAATATATATATATATATATATATATATAGATATATATATAGATATATATAGATATTGATATATATAGATATTGATATATATAGATATTGATATATATAGATATATATATTGATATTGCATGGCTAGAATAAAATAACTGTGAATTACTGTGCATCTCACAATATTCGGCCATATTTAAAAACCCCGTTCTCTCTTTTGTCTTCCTCGGTTGGTTCTGTCACGTAACACGAAGCACAAAGAATGAACCGCTGAGGAGTATGACATACATCAGGGGTGGCCAACGCCGGTCCTCAAGGGCCACCAACAGGTCAGGTTTTCAGGTTAGCCCTGCTTCAGCAATTGAGCCACCTGTGCTGAAGCAGGGCTAACCTGAAAACCTGACCTGTTGGAGGCCCTTGAGGACCGGCGTTGGCCACCCCTGACCTACATGACTTGGCAAAGAGTTGCAGGTCCCTGTAGCAGTGAAGTGGTTAATAAAAGCAGCAGAGCTCAGACTGGACTGATTGAAAGGGATTTTTTTTTTCACTGACTGGTACAGATCATTATCAAAGTAATGAGGACAGGACACTGAGGTCATGTATTGTGTGAGCGGCACAGACAGGCCACAGCATTACCCACACAGACCACAAAACACAGAGGCATGCAGCATGTGGTGACTGCACAGGGCAGTGACACCTTTTACAAATAGCCTGTGCCAAACTTTCTTTTAGTAAGAAGCCTTACCCACTAAAGCACACAACTCCCCCTCTCCATTGCACAATATACCAATACATTGTTGCTCTTGCCTTTTACAGCCAAATTGTGAGAATCTAAATGTATTAATTAATGGGATAATGCACTTTGTGTGTATCTCCTGAAACATCGGGATATCGGCTGTTTTATGGAATAATAAACACTCTTTTTTTCTTTTTAATTTCCCGTGCTTGGTGCTGGTAATTTTGTATACCTTGGCGTTCATTTATAACTCTGCGTAAACCCCCAGCCACACAGGGTACGCTCTCTTTTTAGAGTGTGCAGCTATTTTTGATATTTAGTTATGGTACGTAAAAAAGTGACAGCCTTTTTAAGCACAGCCTGGGATAAAGAAGTGCATAGCCAGTAAACCCTTTCACAGACAGCTATACTGCCCTTTTGGGTCACTGTGACATGAAAGTAGTGGTTCTCCCATACTCTTTGACATGATACTTTGAGCACTGTTCTTGATTCCTGTACTGTTGTGTAGAGCAGAGGTGCACAAAGTGGGGGGCACTGGATTTGTTTGGGGGGGTGGGTGCGGGCAGCTGCAGAGGCCCAGCGCTCTTCCCCGAGGCATTTAAATTAAATGCCGGGGGATCGCGTGAGGCCTCTGCAACCTCTACTTACCGGGATTCTGCAGAGCTGGTAAGACGTGTTGCTATGGCAACACGGCGTCATATGACACCGCGGAGTGACGTCATACGTCCGTCTCCATGGCAATGGGGTCACGCCACGGAAAATGACGCCGCCAAACAAGGTGAGGGGGTGTGAAAGCGAGGGGGAGCAGGCAGGGGGGCACAGCTCCAAAAGTTTGCGCTCCCCTTGTGTAGAGGCCAGATAATGGAGCAGTCCTTCAAAAATCAAAATAAAAAGGTGTAGTTGGTAAAGATATATGATGGAGACAGCAGGTGCTCTGTGTATTCCCTTCCCAGGCGGTGTATTGTTCATTGTACGTTACCTTGGGAACAGGAATTCAGAGCTCACTGAGGAGCTGTTCTGTACTAAAAATGAGCAACTTCTTTTTCTCTTGGTTGTTCTTTCAGACATGAGCGTTGGTAAAGAAGTGCTGCATGCACCTTCTCTTCCAGTGGGGTCGGCAAAAGGGTGACGACCAAATGTCCTTGAGTGGGGTGCATTGCAGGCCCTCGTGCAAAGAGGTTGCAGAACAGGAAAGGCCTAAGGAATGTTTCAGACCCTTTAGTTGCATTGATTAGCTGGGCTGAGTCAGTGTCTTTTGTCGATTGGTAAAAAATAAAATAAAAACGGCTCACCTGTTTCTTTAGGACAGGGGGCGGTCAACTCCAGTCGTCAAGGGCCACCAACAGGTCTGTTTTTCAAGATATCCCTGCTTCAGGTTGCCCGGTCGAAGACTGCACAACCTGTGCTGAAGCATTGATATCCTGAAAACCAGGCCTGTTGGTAGCTCTTGGACTGGAGTTGGCCGCCCCTGCTGTAGGAGATGTGTGGATCACGTTGCTTGCAGAGGAGCATGCTGTGCGTGGAGTACTCGCTGCGTGTCTGTCGGTATTCACTCCTCTGGTACTCCCATTGGCATTTTGGGGGGGAAGGACACAGCCTTTGAAGTGGATGAACCTAGTTCCGATTCTGATGGGTGTGCAGGATACCTTTTTATCTGCCGGTGCCTCAGGCCCCAAATCGTGGAGTGTAAGCTCTATGGCACAGTACCTCCTTTTTACCGGCAGATTGTGTGGCCTATGCTGTGTATATATGATCACTGGGAGGGGAGGAGAGAGAGAACATTTAGATTAAACCAACTACTTTATAACACAGAAATTGTTACCAAAACGTTATGTCTTGGGCCACCAAAGCGACAGAACCTATTCTCCCCCCCCCCCCCCCCACCATTATCGGGTACCTTTGTGTACACCCCACACAGGTTTACATTGTTTTCACCATTATCTTCCATTACTGCTGCTTGGAGGCTGTTCCTTTAAAAGTACTGCACATAAGGGGTGCTCAACTCAAGTCTACAAGGCCCCCCCCCCCCCCAAACAGGTCAGGTTTTCAGGATATCCCAGCTTCAGCCCAAGTGGCTCATTCTTTTACTGAGCCTCTGATTAAGCCACCTGTGCTGAAGCAGAGATATCCGGAAAACCTGATCGGTTAGGGGGATATGAGGACTGAAGTTGAGCTCGCCTGCTGTACACTATTCCACCATCAAGCTTTAGGCCTCGGCCATGCTTACTGCTTGCTGGCGGAGGCGCGCTCCCGCTCAGCACTGAGCCCCTACAGCCGCAATTAGAGCGGCTTTAGTAGGGGCTCGCCTACGCTTCCGCAAGCGCGCGGAAGCGTAGGTCTTAGGGAATTTTTAAATTTCCCCGCTTTGAGCGGTTCGCCCAATGAGGGCGAACCAGCTCCGTGACGTCACTGGCCCGCCCCCGGCCCGCCCCCTGACAGCGCGCAGGGAAAGCACCCGCAAGGCCAGGGAAAGCACCTGCTTTCCCTGAGCCTCAGCGCGCCTCAGCACGCCAGCGGGGAGCCTGGCCGAGGCCTTAGGCTGCGTCCATAGAAGGATAAGCAGCGCTGAGCCCCGGCATCCTCAATGAGGATATCTTGAGTGGGGGCTCACGCGAGCGTCCGCAGGCGTGCCGACGAGTTGGATTTTTCAGCCGACAGCCAAAGCTGTTTTTCAGTGCGCTGTCGGCTGAAAACATCCAATCGGCGCGAAGCAGCGCCAACGTCACGGCGCCGTGACGTCGGTGACGTGACGTTGACGTCAGTGCGTCGCGGGCTATTTGCCCAGCGACGTCACTGCCCCGCCTCCCTCAGCCTCCCCCCGCCTCCCGATCGCGCCCACTGGCTCGCCTGCATGTGCATGAAATCTCACAGGCTTCAACAGGCGAGCCTCAGCGTCAGCGCAGTTCAGCACTGCTCCCATCTCTATGGACGCAGCCTTAGAGACCTGTTTCTATATTCATCTCTCAAGAATGTCTCCATCACTGGCTTGTTTTAAACCATCTGTCACTCCCCCCTCTCCATCGCTACTTTGTAATGCTTTTGTCTATATTTGACTACATAGTGTGTGGTAGAGGTTGTTTCTGTGTTTACCCATTAGTATTTGTTGTGTGCTTGCAACTACACTGAGCAAAGTTGGCAGCAATGGTGCCTCAAAATGTATAAACTAGTGGTCACTCCCTGGCTGTACATACTGCCCAATGTAGCAGGCTGAAGCTTCATGGATATCGCTAAAGTAACGCACACCATTCACTAAGGGCCGTTCTATACTGTGTGCGGCCGTGCGAACGCACGTGCACGTGCTGCGCGCTTTTTGTGTGTGTGTGTGTGTGTGTTTAAATAAGTTTCGAAATAAATACTTTAATACATGTTTTAATAACATTGTACATACATACATACATACATACATACATACATTTTTAGCGGCAATAGCGGCGCAAATTCATTCTTTTTCTCATCCTCTCCCCCGTGGGCCGGTTCCACTCTCCCTGCCGTGCGCGCGCGCGGCACCATTATAGAATGGCTGACTTACCTCAGCCAACTGAAACTGCCGCGCGCGCACGCAGTATAGAACCGGCCTTAGTCTTCTGGAGCTGGAAGACCAGTGAGATGTCCTCCAGCGCTGGGAGGTGCCTTGTATTAGAAGACTGCTTCATAAATATGGCTCCTTATCTTTATATTTGCAGCTTCTGACGCCTGAGAGACTGGAACAGGCTGCAGGAAAGTCTGGGCGAGGTGTGGCTGCAGTCATTTTTTTGTTTTTACTGTACAACGGGTTCCATGATGGCGATCAGATAACGTCTTCTATATTTATGGCTTGACACTGCAAGCAAAGTAACGTATTTGGTATCCTCCGGCTTAGCGCGTTTAGGATTCAGACTTGTTCAGTTACATTTTTTGCTTGGCTCTGCTATGCGACTCTTTGAGCCTGTGTTATGTAATCAGGAAGGGGTGTTTGTGTGGGAAAGCAGTGTCTGCATATTGTACCCAGTACCGTCTCAACGCATGGGCACGCTGGGTAGTTGCCCGGGGGCCCCACGAGCATAGGGGCCCCACGCTAATCTATGCACAGACCAGAATTTAACACTAATTTTCCGATCGCCCGCCTCAACATTCAAATCTCCCGCTAACTCGGTAAAAGGAGGAAAATGACGACTTGTAGCGGAGAGTTGGCAGGGCCCAGTGCACTGCTTTGCCCGGGGGCCGATAATGTTGTTAAGACGGCCCTGGTTGTACCTGTGGGTTCTGAAGATTTTGAGGGGTGAGACATTTGCAGATACTTGCCTTGCTGTATGTAGAGACTCTCTTCCTTTACTTGGTTTAATTTCCAGGAGTTTGTTCATTGTAAAAGAGAGTAGTAGTACCAGACTTATGGATTTGCAAATCATTTTTTTTTTTTTTGTATAGGGGCACTGTAGATGGGATATATACTCCTTCAGGTAATACTCACTCCTAACGGCTGAAGGAGCGGCTCAGTGAGTAAAGACACTGACTGAAAAACAAGGACACCGAGTTTGAAGCAGAGGAACCTGTCCGCTTCTTGTGCCCGTATGCAACTCCCCATGCCTCAGGCACCAGAAAATATATTGTAAGCTCATCGGCGCAGGGGCCTGTGCCTGGAAAACTGATATGTACAGCACTCCGTACACTGTCAGCGCTATTCACGAACTTATTATTATTGTAAGGTGCAGCATTTGAAGTATGGGAGGGGGGGGGGGAAATCCACAGTGTAAACCCCCCTCCCGAAAATGAAGGTGCTGTACTGTATGCTGGTTCTCAGTATGACTGGACTTCCAGTCCATCAGAGGAAACAGAACATGAAGTAACCCCGGATGATGCTTTCCAAGTCTGTAATATGTTTCTTCCTATGTCTGCGCTTATAGTGCCCGGCGACGCGACGTCGCGCCAAAACACATGCATAGAATCCGTCGCATGCGTTTATAGTAAGCGCGGGAGCGATGGAGCTACAACAAATTTGGAAGTCATTGCAATTTGATTTTGGGAAAGACAGTCACCACATGTGACTGTCTCTACACCAATCAAAGAGCGCCTACTGCACTCTGCCCGCCCCCCTCGTGACGTCACTGGCCTTGTCGCCAGCGACGTCGCTCCAAATGAAAGTGCAACTTTCGCCAGTGGTGACGTAATCGGTCACACCGCTGGCACTATAAACGTGGCCTTATTTCCGTATTTTCTAACTCTCGGTAATACCCAAGCGGACATTTGTTGGACGGTGTTTATATTAGGCGCCCTGAACGATGTGTGCACTTTAGATGGAGGCGATGGGGAGGTGTGGCGGACGCGTCACAAGGCTGGCTAGTCCTCATTGGCTGAGCAGCTCCCGTGATGTGGCCGTCGTGCGAAAGTACAAAATACAAAAGTCTTTTCAAAATCTGCTGCGCGGTCGCTCTTCGCCGCGCACGTTTTGGCCAGCCCGATAGCGCTGCTGCACTTCTTTCACGCAGCGCGTGAAATCGCACGCGCCGTTGCGCTCACTATAATCGCGGCCTTATGCTAAGCTTATAGTGCTGGCGACTGTGACGTCGCACAGCGCCGTAGCAAGTACATGCAGTCGGTCGCGGGTGCCCATAGTGGGCATGACCGCGACGGCGCTGCAGAGCGACGGAGCGGTCGCGATCGCCGGTAGTCAAAGGATTTTGCCTTTTTCGGCGATCGCCGCGTGATGTGAGCGGTTCAGCCGATGAGGGCGAACCGCTCGCGGCCATGCCCCTCGGTCGCCCTCTCTCGTCTCCTGCACTATAAGCAGGAATCGCTATCACAACAGCGACGGCTGGCGTCACGCGGTCACGAAGCCGGTGGCATAGCCTGCACTATACGCGCGGCCTTAGAGTACGTTACAGGAGGCAGGCTGGGGGAGCACAGAAACATTTCCGGGCTCTATCTCTTTTCCGGGCTGAAGAATGTACACAGTTATAAGTAGCGGATACTGCAGGGGCATAATAAATGTGGGAAGGAGGCAGTGCCACTCGGCCACTCAAACAACAAAATCCCTCTTCCCACTCCTTTCTATGCTCTTCCCACTCCTTTCTATGCTCTTCCTACACAGACTCCTCTGAAGTTATCCATGTTGTCCCGTTTTTGAGAAATATTCACGTGTATACCATGTGTGCTTGACCTTTTAGATGTGACTGTGGCGTGCTGTATCTTCTGTACCAGGGGTGGCCAACTCCAGTCCTCGAGCCACCAACAGGTCAGGTTTTCAGGATATCCCTGCTTCTGCACAGGTGGCTGTCGAAGACTGAGCCACCCGTGCTGAAGCAGGGATTTCCTGCAAACCCGTCCTGTTGGTGGCTCTTGAGGATTGAAGTTGGCCACCCCTGCTTTATGCAATTAGTTTGATTGCTTTAGATGGTTGGGTTTTGAGCCCAAATGAACAAATCTATAAAAATGTGTTATATTTTGGATTGCCCGTGTAATGTATGTAAGTGGGACTGCACCTCTTACATATTCTATGCGGAATATGGACCATTTATGGAAGTAGAAAGTCTTGTTTGAAGTCCTTCCATGCTGTGAGGTTTGTTTAATTTGTTTATTCTATTACTGTGTTTTGTCCCCCCCCCCCCCCCCCCCCCGCTCTCTCGTACTGTGATTGATGGAAATTGTTACCGTCTTCACGGGGTAATTGAAAAGAATGGTAAACAAATACATTTAACCCGTATGTGTTGTGCTACAGCAGGGGTGCGCAAACTGGGGGGGCTTGAGATTTTTATGAGGGTGGGGGGGGGGGGGTGCGGCGGTTGCAGAGGTCTCTCGCTCTTCCCCCAGGCATTACAATTAAATGCTGGGGAATCACGTGAGGCCTCTGCAACTCTCAGCTTTCCGAGATTCCGGCGCTGTGACGCATCGCCATGGCGCCCAGCAGCGTCACTTGACGCAGCTCCATGGTAGGGGGGCATGAGCACCGAGGCAGGCGAGAGAGGGGGCGCAGCAGCAAAAGTTTGCGCTCCCCTGTGTTACATGCCTCTCTGAGAATACACTAGTTTAAAATATACCTCCTTCATTTCCCCCTCACCCACATTTCTATCACTGTGTAGACGTGTGAATGACAAAAACAATGTGGATCCTTCTTCTGAGGACATGTGCTAGTGCAGGGGTAGCCAACTCCAGTCCTCAATGGCCACCAACAGGTCAGGTTTTCAGGATATCCCTGCTTCAGCACAGGTGACTGTCAATGCCACACTCACTACACCTACTTTCTCAGCAAGAAATAGGATTTATTTTTTGTAAAAAAAAAAAAAAAAAAATATATATAATTTTAACATTTATATAAATCTCAAGGTACTTTTTACGTGAATGATCAAAAAACTTAAATGAGCATTCCAAGGTGTGTGTGTGTGTGTGTGTGTGTGTGTGTGTGTGTGTGTGTGTGTGTGTGTGTGTGTGTGTGTGTGTGTGTGTGTGTGTGGTTTAAATGAGCATTCCAAGGTGTGTGTGTGTGTGTGTGGTTTAAATGAGCATTCCAAGGTGTGTGTGTGTGTGTGTGGTTTAAATGAGCATTCCAAGGTGTGTGTGTGTGTGTGTGTGTGTGTGTGTGTGTGTGTGTGTGTGTGTGTGTGTGTGTGTGTGTGTGTGTGTGTGTGTGTGGTTTAAATGAGCATTCCAAGGTGTGTGTGTGTGGTTTAAATGAGCATTCCAAGGTGTGTGTGTCGTATTTATTTCAGCTCCAGAGACCCCTTGTTCCTGTGATGCATCGGAACTGTAGCAATGGTACACCCTGGGCATTTAAATACCCTACGCCCCACAAGCCAATAGAAAGTTACGGCAGATGACAAATGTCATGACTTCCAATTGTTCCGCATGACGCGCACGGGTCGAGGGGTTAAACGGTCATTTACATTCCCCTTGGGGGGATGGGGGCTGGCGCTAGCTTTCCGCGTATCTATTTTCGGAACCAGGAGGTCCCCGGTGTTGAAATGAGCGCGTTTCGGCTATGGAGAGAGCCCCCCTGCTTCCAACGCATAGAAACATTTTTGGGGAACCGCTCCTTTTAATTCTACCTCCGAATTAGAATGTTGAAGGTACGGATTTGTGCAGTTTTATCCCAGTCCTGCCGCATTATCTTCAGGGCGTCATTGGAGTCAGACAGGGCAAATATTCTGTAAGTCACAGCACATGTTAAATAAGAGCAGCGCCGGCACCCGGTCACATCCGCGGGAAAGCCCCGCGCTTTGTTATTCATCTGCCCATAGGTGCAGAAAACAAACGTCAACACAATGTTTTGGGGAGCTGCTCCTGTTTAACACATGCTGTGACTTTTTTACAGGTGAGGGGCCCCCGACAGGACACCCTGAGCAGACGAGCGCGGGAAACTGAAATGGTAGCCACGCAACTAATGAGTCAGGATATCCTGCGAGTGTGTTATATACACAATCCTTTTCTCCAATATTCTGTGAGCACATTGTCCTGTGCGCACTGTCATTTGTAAATAGCTGACCCCTAATGCCAACACCTCTCCAACTCCACTGCTCATTCACGTACAGATACTGATGCTGCCCAACATGCAGTACTGATGCTGCCCGACATGCAGTACTGATGCTGCCCGACATGCAGTACTGATGCTGCCCGACATGCAGTACTGATGCTGCCCCACATGCAGTACTGATGCTGCCCCACATGCAGTACTGATGCTGCCCAATATGCAGTACTGATGCTCCTGGAATGGTAAACCTGTTTTCTGTTTTACGGGGGCTATGTCTCTTGCCATTTACAGACAAAGTAGCTCTGAAAATGAATTTCTTCACAGAAGCCCCTTCAACTCTGATCATTTAGCACTTCTCACAGCACATGCTCTCTTCCGTGCGCTCACGGCGCCTGCTCTCCTCCCTGCGCTTGTGGCGCCTGCTCTCCACGCCTGCTCTCCTTGCGCCCGCTCTCCACAACACTGTCTCACTATAGTTGTCATCTGGGGTTGTCCATGAAAGTAAAGAATTCTGCTTGCTCGGTGAACTGCAAACCATTTGGGTAACCTCTCCGCCTCCGACCCTGTGGCCTGGTATGTATAATTTTATATGGCGCCAGCAATGTACGCGCTTCGCTTTACAGAATTACAATACAAGGTAAATACAAGCCAAGGAGACGTAACGGCATTGGTTGTGGCTTCCTATTGGATAGCTCTTTCCATACCATTTAATAGCCAGGAAGAATTACGGATAACTATCTCAGGAACCAGGGAATGGCGAGGACCCGCTCCAGAGGACCCGCTGGTTCCAACCCTGTACACAAAATAAATGGGGGAGTTGGGGGAATTAGACACAGGGCATTGCTCTTATAAACAGAGATTAACACTGATGGACAGCCAGTACAAGACTTCCAGGTATAGGCTCAGGGAAGGAGACTGGATGTGAGCGTTCTGCATGAAGAGGCGCTAACTGAAGCTCCAACCATGAAGGAGGTCAAAGGATTAGAACCTTTCTCACATTGTGGAAATGGAGGCTAAGAACTGAGCCGTGACTGCGTCTGAACCGAGGAGGGGGCAGAAAATATGAAGACAGTTCACCAAATTGAGTGTTAAAGGTAGCAGTTTGTTCCTTATGTAACCCTCCCTGCCTGATTCCCCAGGGAGATTACATCAGTGTGATTTGTATATGGCAAGAGAGTCCAGGTGGATTCTGGGGCTCATTACAGCCTAGGAACAGAATGTAAATGTATTACAATTCTTAATAAGATGATCCTTTCCATGCCACACTGAAGATTATGAAGGGGGAATTGATTCATAGGCTAATTGGAGATGGCATTAGTGCTGATAAACTCTCTCTGAGAAGAACTCCCAGGACATGTGTATAAGATGCAACAGTATTCTCCTAAACACTTCACATGTGACTATAACAATTCCCCTTCTGCTTGATTGCTGAGAGAGAAAAACTCACTTGTGTGCTGGTGTGTTTCTCTGTTGCTGTTGCTGATGGTGATGATGGAGGACTGAGATCATCCGGTGTGCGGTCCGCTGAGTAGCACTAGAGTAGGTCTGTAGAGTTGTGTCACACCACCAAAACCAAAACGAGGTAGAGAGGGTAGCTCCCCAAATTTTTTTTTATTCGATCATAAAAAAAAAAGGCAAAACGCCCAACATTTTTCACGCGCCAAGCGCTTTGTCAAGTGCCCTGCCCTTTTTTTTGGAGCTCCCCTCTCTACCTTGTCTTTGTTTTGGTGGTGCGACGCAGCTCTACCTACCTACTGATTTGTATATGGCGACTCCGCATGGGGTTACCTTGACTTGGGGCTGAATTCAGGCGGCTGGGCGATGAGGTAGCAAGGTTGTTAAATAATGGGCGACAGGAACTTTTTATAGCACAACTGTCATTTATTCGTGTCGCCAAGCACAGGGATCGCTCATTCACATTTTGACACGTATTGTATTTCATAAGAAGACATACACATTCGTGTATGTTGCTTCCATCAGCGCCCACTCTTAACACTGAAATGGAGGTACTCTGACTTGGTTGCTTTAAGTAGGTGTGGGACCCAGCCCCCCTTGTCACTGCGGAACCCTGGAAGTAGTGATCCGACGATTCGGGGACCCTACGGAAAATGCTGAAGTGTCTCCTCTATTACTTGACCCTATACCTTGCTGACTGACGAGGAACTTTAGTGCTGATCAGCAGGCACCCGGGACCCCACTCTCTTGAGACCCACTATGGCGTGCTGTATTCCTTTTACTGAACTGTTCTGGACTCAATGCCTCCTTTAGGGGCTCCATACTTAACGGGTACTGTCCCCATCTGCAACATAATAAACAGGGGGGGCCTGGTCTATGCTATTACTTTATAAACTTTACTTCTCTACTCTCCCCGAGGCTCCTCTCCTCTGGGCCTCCTGGAACCTAATTTTCTAGAACTGTCCACCCTCCTTAAATTCCCCTGTGTGGCGTTTGGGTCCCCATAGCAACCCAAGGTAGGACCTCGCAAACACTACCACTGATAGTAACCCTTTAGGAGGTGGGTTACGCTTAATACCGTCATATGACATGCTGAGTAAATGTATATAGCAAGAGAGGTCAACTCCAGTCCTCAAGAACCACCAATAGGTCAGGTTTCCAGGATATCCCTGCTTCAGCATAGGTGGTGCAGTCTTTGACTGAGACCTGTTGATGGCCCTTTCGGATTGGAGTTGGCCACGTCCATGTAAATTTCATGACCTCGCCAGGCCAGAGGGGTCAGGGGGTTATGTCCCTGCTTAAGAAACTGAGATGTTAAGCTCGAAGGACCAAAATAAAATGGCAATGCACTGACCTGTTCTGCTAAAAGAAAACAAACCGTGAGGCTGATCAGAAGATTACACCACCAGTCACAAGAGATCAGCAAAAACTCTTCCTATGAGAGAGAGAATGGATGGTAGTTCTTAGATTGAGATTGCATTGGTTTCCCTGTGTCTCCCCACCCCCACGCCTCCATTACAAGGCGCATTGTATGCAGTGACAGTGTTCATGCTCCGTTCATGTACAAATCATTGCCTGAAGGTTCCTGGAAATATTTCTTCTTCACTCCTGATTACAAGGAGGTCAGATAAGATTTACACTGTAATCCTTTTTGGAGCTAAAAACAAACAGAAAAAACACACATCAGCGTAAAATTCTGCCTTAAAGGCGCAGTACCTACTACTCGTTTATTTTATTACAGGGTGTAAACCAGAGCTCCCCCTGAGCCACTGTTTTCAGCTCCATGTACCGCCTGGTACCCGAGATAGTTACCGGGTTTAAATCGCCCTCTGGGGAAACAAAATGGCTGTCAAATCTCGGGCCAATAGGAAGCTGCGACACCATCAGTTGTGGATTTCTATTGGATGGTTATTTAAATCCCCTTCAGAACCGGAAAGTAACTTCACCAGGAAGTATCTTGAGGGGCTGTGGAGCTGAAAATAGGTAAATTAGGGTGGATTGCGCCTTTAAAACAAGTTAATCATCTAAATACCTATGATTTCATAATGAACACTTGCTGAACTTAATTGATTTTGAGAATTTTTGCTGCAAACCCCCTACATTTTTTTTTTTGAGCACATATTTAGCACTTTTTTGTTTTGTTAAAATGCTACTTCAAGAAGTAAATGTATAATTCACAAGAAACAACAAAACCATTTACTGTGGGATTGGGGGGGGGGGGTGGAACGTGACTTTTAAAAAGTGTTAAAAATTGCCTTTTTAAACTGTCCATTTAGCGGAGAACACGGAATAAAAAGAAGAATCTCTGCAAAGTGTATGGGACTAAAGAGAACATCAGCAAAAGGTTATTAAAAAGTATGGTGTGTTTGTAACAGATTTGACTGTCCAGGTTAGAACAGATCACAGGTCGGAGAGAATGAAAAGAGAGCAGCCAACAACAGGTCATGTATTAAGGATATCCCTGCTTCAGCACAGGTGGCTCAATCAGTGAGCCAATCGAAGACTGAGCCAATGAGCTATATGTGCTGAAGCACGGAGCCTCTGATTGAGCCACCTGTACTGGAGATGGGGCTGATTGAACCACCTGTGCTGAAGCAGGGGCTGATTGAGCCACCTGTGCTGAAGCAGGGATATCCTTAAAACCTGACCTGTGTGTGTGCCCTTGAGGACTGGAGGTGTCCTCCCCCCCCCCCCCCCTGGTCTAGTGAAAGAGGATGTGTCTGGTTTTAGGGGAAGAGAAATTGCAGCGATCTTGATTTTTTTGCCGCAGGCCTCATTACCAGACACGGACGGGGAGTTTTGCAAACGAAGAACTAAAAATCCGGAAAAGAATATTTAGGAAGTGAAAAAGATCACGGGGGGGAAGAGAACTGTTTAAAAGGGGAAAGTCTATTTTCTTTATGCCATTGTGTTTTTCTTACATCTGCTATTTGAAATAGGATGGAATCTTCCCTCTTAGCAACAGAAGGTTTTAAAGGCACTTTCAGCTGTATTAAGATGAGACTAAACCAATGCCAAGCTGGAAAGCAGGAGGGGCACGACTATGGTTTTGGTATCAGAAAAAGCAATGCAGGGGTAATCTGCCACCAGTGCTCAAGGGCTAAAGAGCGTAGGATGATCCTTAGTAATAATAACACACATGTAAGGCACTTGAATGAACAAACTTGCAGTTCTTAGCGGACAAATAAAGCAGGTTGGGGGGAGGGGTGATAAGGGGTGACATTAAGAATCGCCGGCCGTCCTCAATGAGAACAGCCTGGCTGATTCTACGACACCCTCAGCCCACTATGCCATAAAGTACCTGCTGCCACGCTGCATCCAGTGTGTCCACGCTGAAGAGGAGATAAGACACCGGAAAAAGTGCCTACAACTGTGTGGAATCCACGTGCCACCAGCTAGGGTGTCCAGAACAGCAAGCAGAAGGAGCGTGTGCACTGAGGTGAGTAGGTAAATCCAAAACGCAGCTCTAACAAAAACGATTATTTATTGAAAATAAACGATTATTTCTTTGTCAATGAGTGAAGAAAGGACTCTTTGACAAAGTCCCTTGTGGGATGAAACGCGTCAGAGGTTTCTAGTATCGTGATGTTTGTCCATTTTTTCAATAAATAATCGTTTTTGTTAGAGCTGCGTTTTGGTTTTACCTACTTACCTCAGTGCACCGCTCCTTCTGCTTGTTGTTATGGTTTTGGTATGGTAGTCATTCAAAGGTTGGTGGCACACTTGGTCGCAATTTTTGGTGGGACTGTCTCCAATGACTGTAGATCAATCTACTTCATTAAACAATGATTCGGTGAATGATACTTTGCCTTAAAAGACAGAGTGCTTTAAAAGTGCATTCTCAGTTACATACAGTAAAGTAGCCAAATGAAAGCACTTAAACACTTCATCTGCTGTTTCCAATATTTAATCACTTGAGATACTTAATAGTTTTGTAGATTTAGACCTGAAAGCTTCTACCCAACTGAGAAAAGATAGAAATGGATGAATTACAATGGTCTCAGCTGGGGTGTGAAGCAGCAGAACCCAAAGCAGCTCCGTTTCACTGATGTTCAATTTGCCATCACATTTTCACAGTGTATTTTACAATGACGTGTGTGTGACCCGTGGTGAAAAGGCTTCTGGGCCCCACAAATGCTGTGCAATCAGTCTTCTTCTTTCCGGTGGCCCCTTTTTGTTTGGCGTGGAAGTTATGGCTCTGGATTTCTGCAGCACAGATGCGCATCATTCAGGCGTTTTGACTCTCAAGGCAGCTGGAGAACCGGGAAGAAATCTGTTTTCATTCCAAATGGTAGAGTGGGGGAGCCTGAGTGAAATTGCTGCACAGCTTCCAAAACTAGATTCCTGAATACAATAAATGGGGTATTTTAAACCCCTCTTCCGTCTAAAACCTTTCTGACTCACTGCCCCACACCTCTGGAATGTCCTTCCCCTCAATATCTGACTGGCACTCTCTCCATCTTTTATACCTATCTAAAGACACACCTCTTAACTAAACATATGGATATCTCCACTGGCTGATACTATACATCTCAGATGCACTGACCGTGGCCCCTGGCACACACACTTACCAGAACACCCTCCTGCTGTCTCTACGTTATCCCTCATTACCACATCGATTGTAAGCTCTACGGGGCAGGGACTCCCTTTTCTATTGTTACTGTCACGCCTGAAGCACTTATTCCCATTATGTCACGTGTATTACTGCTATAAAGCGCTATGTACCTGTATGGCACACTATATAAATAAAGATATACGATATGGAGAAGGCTCTTGGTTATTGCTATGGCCATAGTCTTTGCACATGTATGCCCAGAGACAGGTGGTTTAGGGGCTGGTTGTTTAGGGATTCTGTAGAATAGATTCATATAAAAAAGTTTGCAAGGTCTTCCAGAGTATTCTGCCTATTAATACTGTATATGCGGTGTATTCTGCCTATTAATACTCTATATGTGTGGTGTACTCTGCCTGACCTATGTAAGAATACATTAACACAGGGAAACAGAACTTCATTTTATCTTAATCATTACTTTCAACAGTCAACATCCTATTTTTCAAACTAGTGAGAAGCTGTACAGTCTAAGGCTAAGGTCCCGCTGGAGGCTGCTGCGTGGGCGCCTGGCGTTCTGGCGGCGCGTGTACAGCTGAAAACCGCAATCTGCGGTTTGTTAGCAGCGATCGGAGGCGCAGGAGGCGTGACCGCTACACTTCTTGGGATTGTGTGAGCTGTCGGTTCTACTCCTAGAATCTGGCGTGGCTAGGATTGCTTGGGGAGAGGGCTGAAAACCACTGCATTGTCTACAGTCAGCCCCTTCAAAATAAACTGAGCACTTAAGGCAAACAATTAAACATGCATTCAAGCCTTTCAAACATTTTCAGCTCTGTCTTCTATTAAGACACATCCTCTTACCCATATGTGACACTGCAATAACAAACAATGATGCCCATACAGTACTTCAACTGAACTATTTTTTACATACTGAAAACAAATATATAGTAAATGTAGTGTGTTGGTGTTAAACTCCCATCAGAACACTCGTGAAGACATCAAATGACAGACTTTGCCACCTCCCCCCTACACTTCAGAAACAATATTTGCCCTCCTACAAGACAGCCTGCTTGAAGTTTATTATTTAGGATCCTTTTCAAGCATTTGGAAGGGATTTGGCTTCGGTGATCTTCCCCCTTGATTGGCTGCCAGCACACCATGTGACCGCATCGCCGCAGGGGAACAAAATCTTGTTGTATCTATCCCCTGCTGGCTGACGCGCCACGGTGCAAAGAGGGACAACAAGCGAGGAGACACCGGGGCCTGCTAGAAAGGAGGTGAGGGATTGGTGTCTAGCCTAGCCTAAGTAGATATTTTTGTTTGACATTTAGAGCATTTTTAATAAAAAATGAATTGTAAAACCTTGGAAAGACTGCTAGATTAAGATTGCATTAACAAAAGGTGTACGTTTAACAGAGGAAAGGGGTGTCATGCCACTTTCATCCGCATTAGCAACAGGGCGTCCCAACTGCGACTGCGGTTTTCCCTCCAACGCTCCTGAATTCGCGGTGCATCTTCTGTTGCTCCTTTCATTGGGTTATACATTCGAAACACGTATCTTACTTTGCAAGCCTCCGTTGGGTTAATCATGCATTTCACGGAGAATTCTTGCCAGTCAGACCTGCAACAGTCTCCCCCTGTCTGTAACCCTGCTGCGGAAACGAGGAGAATGTGGGAGAGGAAGATTAGATGATCAGAATCCTTTTCATGTGCCGTTTTTTTCGCCAGGCTCTATCTGCTCCTGCGGAAGCTGAATTACATTTTTCAACATGAAACTAGAATGTCTTAAATCGGGAGTGTCAAACTCGGTCCTCAAGGGCCACCAACAGGCCGGGTTTTATGGATATCCCTGCTTCAGCACAGGTGGTGCAGTCTTTGAGCCACCTGTGCTGAAGCAGGGATATCCTGCAAAACCTGGCCTGTTGGTGGCCACCCCAGTTTTGGATGAATGGTGTCTCTTTTTTAATGGGCGAGCTGTGGCCATTTACTTAATGTGGCTTCAGCTATTTCGACCTGACCCTGATTACACTACACTTAACTACACACTAGCCTCCTTTTGCTCTTGGGGTTCACCAGCAACAAAAGGCGTTAACTGCACATGTTTTTACTTATTTGCCATAATTCACATTACTTTGCTATTGCTGACTACATACAAAGCCTTGTGTAAAAAATAATAATAATGAATACATAGCCCCATAAACTGAACCGGACGAGTGCGTTTCATTTAAACTCTTGAGAAAAATCACTTCGGTGCTGACATCACCACTTTGGTACTGACATCACCACTTCAACTTCTGGGGCGGTGACTTCACATGACATGACAGCAAAGTTTTAAAAGCCATGCAGTCCCATGCCATTGTGTTTTGCATCAACAGCTCTTCATCAGAGGGTCTACATTACAAAATACAATACATTCTATCAGGATGTGAAAAGACATGTTTTTCCCCCCAATTTATAACGTGCTCATTTGCTTGTCATTACCCAGAATCCCTGGCTGCAGTGAAAGCCTTGAATGCTAAGAGATAATGGGGATGGACAGGTTTGCAGACTTGTCTGAGACGTGAAGGTGCTCACAAGGTGTTCTTACTGGCTGTCTATAATCACAAACTCGACTCCAAAGATAAAGTCTAAAAAGGCAATGAGCGACTTCGAGGGGGTGTTTATAAGTTGGTCCGTATTGGGGCTGCATTGTATATAAAATGTTGGAGTTTCTCTGATATAACTATATGGCGCATGTATCGGTGTTAAAATCAGATGCAGTGAACATTATAAAGAAAGAGATTTGATGCTGTTCTTCTGACATCGGTGACCTATTCCAGAAAAGCATACAGGCGGTCCTCGGTTATCCTACGGAATCCGCTCTGGAAGCAGCGTTGGACAGTGAAACCGTTGGAAAGCGAGTCCCATGTTAACCAGTGGCGGTGAGCGTTGGATAACGCATTCCGGCGTCGAAAAACGGCCCATAGGGATGCGTTGGATATGCCATTCGTTGTAAAGTGAAACGTTGGATAGCGAGGACTACATGTGTTGTAAAAATATAGCAAACAATTTGGCCATTCCAGAAATCTGAATCGAAGATAAGATTATGAAATATGACCACTTTATTTATATTGGTGTAGCTGTCTTCAGGTGAATAAATATCAGTAACACGTCTTAGAAGTGGACATCATGAATGTACTTGGTATAACTTGCACCTTGACTAAATCTTGAATCCTCTTTGTCAGGGGTGCGCAAACTTCTTGAGCTGTGCCCCCCTGCCAGGGAGGCGCAGCGTTTGCGTCTCCCCCCCTTCCAATGACTCGGCATCAAGTGATGTTGCGCCTCATGTGACGTCACGTGACCCCGCAGCGTAATTTGGCGCGATTTAACACGGTAACGCGTGACGTCACATGACCCCACCGGGTCATTTGATGCCGCGTTGCTATGGTGATGCGTCGCCGAAGACCCGGCAGCAGGTAAGTGAGTTACAGAGGCCTCACGCCTCCCCCAGCATTTAATTTAAATACCGTGGGGAAGAACGCAGGGCCTCTGTAACAGCCCGTGCCCCCCAGTTTGCGCACCACCGCTCTATGTAACCCTCTGTACGATGAAGGCAACATACTCTCGCACTGCCCCCTGCCAGGTTCCTCTCCAGTGTGCCATGGACATGGGACTGAT
The DNA here is from genome assembly GCF_040206685.1 of Ascaphus truei. Taxonomy (NCBI): domain Eukaryota; kingdom Metazoa; phylum Chordata; class Amphibia; order Anura; family Ascaphidae; genus Ascaphus; species Ascaphus truei. Next base: position 35,629,864 of record NC_134493.1, on the reverse strand, counting down.
GATGGACATAGGACCAGTCAATAGCAAAGGCTGTGAGAGAGGAGGGACTAAGGAGAGAGGAGCCTTTAAGGGGGGTTGGCAGAGCATGTGAGGGGAGATCTCAGGACTGATTGCGGGTGACCCGTGGCCAGTCTATGTTCCGCCAGGGAGCGCAGGCGCTGACTGGAGGGAGAACAGCTAAGCTTGCATGGAGGCCCAGCAGATCACCGGAGGGAGAGCAGCACAGAGTGAGCACTGTTGGAGGGGACCCTCAACGGCTTTCAGCTGAAGTGGTACCGGAGCGTTTTGCAAAGTACAGGCCTGCTACACTTACATGCATTCACGAGCTCAGACGGTGAGACAGCACCAGCACACAGGCCTTGATGCCCAGGATTGGGTGACCGCAGCACCAGACACTGACACACACCCGCGCAGCGTTTATGGGTCCTGTTATAATATGAACGTAGTGATCCTTTGTTAAGGATCACAAGGTACCGGAGTGTTCATCCATACCCACTTTATAATCCAGGTTAGATTATAAACATTGTTGTAGTCTTGTCTCCCATTGTCTGACCTAATGCAAGGTGCGGTGTATCACCTAGAACTACGGGCCCTCACCTCAGCAACAGGTGTCAGTCTGGGGTCAGAATGAGGGGTTACATCTAGTATCTATCATTTGTTTGTTCTTTATTAACGCCTTGCCTTATGGTGTAGGACAGGGTTTCCCAAACTTTTTTTTCCGTGACCCGGTTATTTTTGAACTTCTCCTTCGTGACCCACTAAAAATTTTATCGCCTATACTGGCCTATAGGGCCTGCACACACACACACACAGCCACTGATACACACACACACAGCCACTGATACACACACACACAGCCACTGACAGACACGCAGCCACTGACACACGCAGCCACTGACACACACACTGATACATACACACAGCCTCTGATACACACACACGCAGCCACTGACACACACACGCAGCCACTGACACACACACACGCAGCCACTGACACACACACACGCAGCCACTGACACACACGCAGCCACACAGATACACACACACACTGATACAGATACACACACACACACACACTCGCTCTCCCCTATACCCACACACACTCGCTCTCCCCTATACCCACACAGACACAAACAGTGAATTACAGGCAACGACAGATGTGAGTGACTGGAGAGGGGGCCAGGGGCACTTGGGTGGGAGGGAGGGAGGGGGCCAGGGGCACTTGGGTGGGAGGGAGGGGGCCAGGGGCACGAGGGAGGGAGGGAGGGGGCCAGGGGCACTTGGGAGGGAGGGGGCCAGGGGCACTTGGGTGGGAGGGAGGGGGCCAGGGGCACTTGGGTGGGTGGGAGGGAGGGAGGGAGGGGGCCAGGGGCACTTGGGTGGGAGGGAGGGAGGGGGCCAGGGGCACTTGGGTGGGAGGGAGGGAGGGAGGGAGGGGGCCAGGGGCACTTGGGTGGGAGGGAGGGAGGGGGCCAGGGGCACTTGGGTGGGAGGGAGGGAGGGGGGCCAGGGGCACTTGGGTGGGAGGGAGGGGGCCAGGGGCACTTGGGTGGGAGGGAGGGGGCCAGGGGCACTTGGGTGGGGAGGGAGGGAGGGGGCCAGGGGCACTTGGGTGGGAGGGGGGCCAGGGGCACTTGGGTGGGTGGGAGGAGGGAGGGGGCCAGGGGCACTTGGTGGGAGGGGGCCAGGGGCACTTGGGTGGGAGGGAGGGAGGGGGCCAGGGGCACTTGGGTGGGAGGGTGGGGGGGAGGGAGGGGGCCAGGGGCACTTGGGTGGGAGGGAGGGAGGGGGCCAGGGGCACTTGGGTGGGAGGGAGGGAGGGGGCCAGGGGCACTTGGGTGGGAGGCAGGGAGGGAGGGAGGGAGGGGGCCAGGGGCACTTGGGTGGGTGGGAGGGAGGGAGGGGGCCAGGGGCACTTGGGTGGGAGGGAGGGAGGGAGGGAGGGGGCCAGGGGCACTTGGGTGGAGGCAGGGAGGGAGGGAGGGGGCCAGGGGCACTTGGGTGGGAGGGAGGGGGCCAGGGGCACCTGGGTGGGAGGGAGGCAGGGAGGGGAGGGGTCCAGGGGCACTTGGGTGGGAGGGAGGGAGGGGGCCAGGGGCACTTGGGTGGGAGGGAGGGAGGGGTCCAGGGGCACTTGGGTGGGAGGGAGGGAGGGGTCCAGGGGCACTTGGGTGGGAGGGAGGGAGGGGTCCAGGGGCACTTGGGTGGGAGGGAGGGGGCCAGGGGCACTTGGGTGGGAGGCCAGGGAGGGAGGGAGGGGGGCCAGGGCACTTGGGTGGGAGGGAGGGAGGGGGCCAGGGGCACTTGGGTGGGAGGGGAGGGGGCCCAGGGGCACTTGGGTGGGAGGCAGGGGGAGGGGGCCAGGGGCAGGGCACTTGGGGTGGGAGGGAGGGAGGGGGTCCAGGGGCACTTGGGTGGGAGGGTGGGAGGGAGGGAGGGAGGGGTCCAGGGGCACTTGGGTGGGAGGGAGGGAGGGGTCCAGGGGCACTTGGGTGGGAGGGAGGGAGGGGTCCAGGGGCACTTGGGAGGGAGGGAGGGGTCCAGGGGCACTTGGGTGGGAGGGAGGGAGGGAGGGGTCCAGGGGCACTTGGGTGGGAGGGAGGGAGGGAGGGGTCCAGGGGCACTTGGGTGGGAGGGAGGGGGTCCAGGGGCACTTGGGTGGGAGGGAGGGAGGGGTCCAGGGGCACTTGGGTGGAGGGAGGGAGGGGCAGGGGCACTTGGGTGGGAGGGAGGGAGGGAGGGTCCAGGGGCACTTGGGTGGGAGGGAGGGAGGGAGGGGTCCAGGGGCACTTGGGTGGGAGGGAGGGAGGGGTCCAGGGGCACTTGGGTGGGAGGGAGGGGTCCAGGGGCACTTGGGTGGGAGGGAGGGAGGGGTCCAGGGGCACTTGGGTGGGAGGGAGGGAGGGAGGGGTCCCAGGGCACTTGGGTGGGAGGGAGGGAGGGGTCCAGGGGCACTTGGGTGGGAGGGAGGGAGGGGTCCAGGGGCACTTGGGTGGGAGGGAGGGAGGGGTCCAGGGGCACTTGGGTGGGAGGGAGGGAGGGAGGGGTCCTGGGGCACTTGGGAGGGAGGGAGGGAGGGGTCCAGGGGCACTTGGGTGGGAGGGAGGGAGGGGAGGGGTCCAGGGGCACTTGGGTGGGAGGGAGGGGTCCAGGGGCACTTGGGTGGGAGGGAGGGAGGGGTCCAGGGGCACTTGGGTGGGAGGGAGGGAGGGGTCCAGGGGCACTTGGTGGGTGGGAGGGAGGGGAGGGGGCCAGGGGCACTTGGGTGGGTGGGAGGGAGGGAGGGGGCCAGGGGCACTTGGGTGGGTGGGAGGGAGGGGGCCAGGGGCACTTGGGTGGGTGGGAGGGAGGGAGGGGGCCAGGGGCACTTGGGTGGGAGGGGAGGGAGGGGGCCAAGGGCACTTGGGTGGGAGGGAGGGGAGGGGGCCAGGGGCACTTGGGTGGAGGGAGGGAGGGGCCAGGGGCACTTGGGTGGGAGGGAGGGAGGGGGCCAGGGGCACTTGGGTGGGAGGGAGGGAGGCGGGCCAGGGGCACTTGGGTGGGAGGGAGGGAGGGGGCCAGGGGCACTTGGGTGGGAGGGGAGGGGGGCCAGGGGCACTTGGGTGGGAGGGAGGGAGGGGGCCAGGGGCACTTGGGTGGGAGGGAGGGAGGGGGCCAGGGGCACTTGGGTGGAGGGAGGGAGGGGGCCAGGGGCACTTGGGTGGGAGGGAGGGAGGGGACCAGGGGCACTTGGGTGGAGGGAGGGGACCAGGGCTGGGAGGGAGGGGACCAGGGGCACTTGGGTGGGAGGGAGGGAGGGGACCAGGGGCACTTGGGTGGGAGGGAGGGGACCAGGGGCACTTGGGTGGGAGGGAGGGAGGGGACCTGGGGCACTTGGGTGGGAGGGAGGGAGGGGACCTGGGGCACTTGGGTGGGAGGGAGGGAGGGGACCTGGGGCACTTGGGTGGGAGGGAGGGAGGGGACCAGGGGCACTTGGGTGGGAGGGAGGGGACCAGGGGCACTTGGGTGGGAGGCAGTGACTGGGTGGGGTGACTTACCTTGCCGCCGGACGCTTTCCCCTGCTGCCCCCGATATCTCCTGCTGCCCGGGACGGGAGGTGGGCTTGGGGGGACGGGAGGTGGTGCCACGGGAGGTGAGCTCGGGAAGCTGGCTGCGGGGGGAAGCTAGCTGCGGGGGGAAGCACGCCGCAGTAGGAGCTTGAACTTCCCCCTCCGTCCCACATAACGTGCGGGCCGCAGAGGTGCTGGTACTTCCTCCTCCGCCCCACGTTGGGAGCGGGGGGGGAGGAAGGGAGCAGGCCCTGCTTGCCCTGCGCAAGCGCGCGGGACCGCAGGGGGAAATCGCCGGCATTTTTTTAAATTGAGCAGGGGGGACGGGAGACACCGCGCGGCCAGCCTCGCTGCGACCCGGCAATTTTGGTGCCGTGGCCCGGTGCCGGGTCGCGACCCACCGTTTGGGAAACGCTGGTGTAGGATATTTGGTCATGGCTGTCTCGCCACGACCAAATCTCTGCTGGTGTTTCCCCGCTAGTGACCTCACCTCAGGGATTTGCCGCTAAGGTAAGTCGATAACCCACTACCCTAAAATTTTTACCCCTAACCACTAAAACCCTTAAAGTTAATACCCTTCCCTAAAACTTACTTCTCGTCTCTGTGGCCAGCGGTGGAGGGTACCCCTGCGGCCAAATGCCTGAGGGGACTTGGGACGTGTGGAGGCCCTATTCAATTCTCTGTCGTCTGATTAGTGACATTCATTTGATTTTGCATTACAGCTCAACCCCGTTATAGCGCGATCCGCTATAACGCGGATCGCTTATAAGGCGGTTTGAGCGTGGACCCCGAATTTAAAAACACACTGCACACACTCACTTCACACTGCATACATTCACTGCACATTGCATACATTCACTGCACACTGCATACATTCACTGCACACTGCATACATTCACTGCATACTGCATACTCACAGCACACTGCATACACTCACTGCACACTGCACACACTCACAGCACACACTCACAGCACACTGCACACACTCACAGCACACTGCACACACTCACAGCACACTGCACACACTCACAGCACACGGCACACACACACACACACACAGACACTGTCTCTTTAAGGGAGCTTGCTCTCGCAAGACTGAATGTTAGAAAAGGGTGAATAAACCGCTCATCCGTGTGTGTTATTGGTGCTTAAATGCGATATGTAACAGGTGCTCTGAGGGAAAAAGGAATGTATTGCAGAGTAGATCCCAAGAGGATCAAGAAAGGTTCCCTCATATATTGAGCACTCAATGTTAGGATACTATAGTGAGACTTACAGTAGTCTATTGGTATCAATACCTTTAAGTGGGACAGAGTATGGCCCTTCTCAACCGGATAAGCTCAGAAAAAATAATAAAATTTTATTAAGTAATTACAATTGATCAGGATTAAAAACACATATAAAACATTAAACATTTTTTTAATGTTTGAATGTTTTATATGTGTTTTTAATCCTGATCAATTGTAATTACTTTTATTATTTTTTCTGAGCTTATCCGGTTGAGAAGGGCCATACTCTGTCCCACTTACAGTAGTCTATTGGTATCAATACCTTTAAGTCTCACTATAGTATCCTAACATTGAGTGCTCAATATATGAGGGGGTCTCGCAAGACTGAAACAGAAAGCAGAGACGGAGAAGAGCTGCCAGATGCCGGTTAAATGCTGTGTGCTGGTGCTGTGTGCTGGTGCTGTGTGCTGATGCCGCTGCCCCACCGGGTCTGGGAACGCTGGGAGAGTTCTCAGCTTTCCCCCTCCGGCGGACACAGTACCACCACACAAAAAAACCCAGAGGACCGCGCTATAACGGAGTTAAGCTGTACCTTGTCCCATCAGCTCCCTTGCATTCTGTCATCACAGCTCTGGGACAGCCTTTTGATCCCTATTGCCTATAACTCCCATTCAGCCGTTTGCCTTCCTTGCGCTGGGTCAGAGCTGCACATTTTGTTCCACACAGATCAATATAACATTAACTTGTTTATTGACTGACGCGTCAACACTAGACGTAATTCAATCAAGGCCAGGAATTGGTCTTGGTGCTGTATGTTCTGCTACATGGAGGCAATGGAGAGGGTGCCTGTAATGCCGGGGTGGGCAACGCCAGTCCTCAATGGCCACCACCCACTCAGTGTTCAGGATATCCCTGCTTCAGCACATGTGGCTCTTTCACATTTTTGCTCAGTGCTGGCACTGTGAGAACTGTGGGGGATGGGGGGGGGGGGGGCGCTGGATGGATGTCTAATATTTAGATCAGTATGGATTGCAGCTTTAACAGTCAGGATATAAACGGAATAAACAATTTAATTTTTTTAAACATTTTTACAGACTTCTACGATTGAGAGCAGGTTGGGTGTTCATAGCTGGAAATGGTCGTTTGGAAATTCTGATCTGTAATTAAAAGGGTCCCCTGATCGCAAACAGAATGCCAAGTAAGACAAGAAAAAAGGGGGGGATGGGGGAGCACCGGTAGAAGGCTGGTATACACTGAATGGATTGTGTAATGCTCTATGACAATGTGAAGGGTTTTGTAGGTGTAAAATATTTTTTAACACTCACACGGCCTTGTGCGAATGCTGTCGCATCAAGGTATCTTTTGGACTTCCTTTTCTTTCTTCTTTCGTCTCCTATCTGTCTTCTGGATTCTTTCGCCGCCTTGCGTCTGTATTCTTCTTCTCCTACTTCTTTGATGTTTGTCCTCGGAATAAATATATACACAAAATATATGAGCAAACTGTGATTTTATCAAGAAGGTGTCAGGATATAAGTAGGGATATAAATAAAAACACTCACACGGGCCTGTGTGCGTGCGCTCTAAGGGATGGTATCTTGGTCTTGAAGGGGCAGTCCCACTACTCGATGTATAGTTAAAGCTCTAAAAACAGAGAGTCAAAGGCCACACCTTGGTTAAAAGGCAGAAAACAAAATAAAATGTTACTACTCACACGGCCAAGTGTGAGTGCACACTTGGATATGGTATCTTTATGGTTCTCCTTCTGATATCCCGGCTGGGAGAGGTCCACTGGTGCTGCACGTGAGTCCTCACCCCCCCCAATGGGTCAAGAAGTTCTGAGCCCGGAATTCAAGGCCAAGGTCTTTATTAAATCAACAAATAAAACAACAAATCACAGCTAACTCAGCCCGTGAGTTACTCTGTGAAAAAGTAAAAAAGCCAGTCTTTTGGGAATCGAGCAGGACTTGTGGTACTGCAGCTGAACTGCCTCCGCGTCCGGATGTAGCGCTGCACGTCCGCGTGTCCCGCTCCCGACGGTGGCTTGATAGGGTCAAGATTCTTGGGGGATTTTGAGCTACGCGTTTCGCCCTATGGGCTTCCTCAGGCTCGTAGTTAGAATGGTCTGGGCTCGCTACTCCTGCTTTATATAGTGCGGCCGGCCATTCTACTACACCCCCTAATTGCGTTTGTTCTGAGTATTGAAATCGGTATCAGCTGTTCTACACTGATCATATATACAGTGTGACAGCGTTTCGTTCTACTTCACTGTGCATGTAACCAACATAATTGAGGACTGTGACTTTGTATTAGCTGAGGGGATTTTATGCACCTTGTGTTGGTCTTATTCAATTAGAACCTTACAATTTCTAAATAATGTCACCAATTGGCTATTAATACTAAACACTAAACATTGGGGACATAAACATTGAATTGGATCCAGGAGTGCCCCCTCTATCCCTCTGACCCTTAATGACTATAAACAACTCTTAGGCTAAGAGTCGATATTAAAATGATTAAAATATTTAATGTAAACAATTGCTAGGTCATGCATGGTGTAAAAGTGCTAACCACTCCCTCACCAAAAAAATGATCTGATACTAAAATTATTAATACAAGGATGAAATAAATATCTATACACAGAATTTTTAAAACATATTTAATATCTTAATCAATGATTTGTTAATTCATATAGTTCAATTTTATACATGTGGTGCTTAAAAATACTTAAAAATATATTTGTACTTTCTAATAAAAAAAAATTCCTCATAAAAGATGCCAATTGCGGGTATGAATTGAGCGTAAATTGTTACTATACATATGGACTCATCTCCTTAAAGATGCTGTGTGGGATGAAGCTGATCTATAAAGAAAAGCAAAGCAAACTTGCAATCAGTCCCGTGTGAGATATATATTATCCAATATAACAAAGACCTCCTAGTGAAGGTCTAGGGGGATGCGGCAAATCGGGAATAGCAGGAAAGGTGGGATGGGAGGGGGGGGGGAGGAGATGGGCGGGGGCGTCAGGCGAAGTGGGACATGGAACGCGAAGGTCCATGGGGTTAATGATGGAGGATAGGGTGTTTTTGTCTTTAAGGCGTTGCTTGAAGTAGAACGAAACGCTGTCACACTGTATATATGATCAGTGTAGAACAGCTGATACCGATTTCAATACTCAGAACAAACGCAATTAGGGGGTGTAGTAGAATGGCCGGCCGGCACTATATAAAGCAGGAGTAGCGAGCCCAGACCATTCTAACTACGGAGCCTGAGGAAGCCCATAGGGCGAAACGCGTAGCTCAAAATCCCCCAAGAATCTTGACCCTATCAAGCCACCGTCGGGAGCGGGACACGCGGACGTGCAGCGCTACATCCGGACGCGGAGGCAGTTCAGCTGCAGTACCACAAGTCCTGCTCGATTCCCAAAAGACTGGCTTTTTACTTTTTCACAGAGTAACTCACGGGCTGAGTTAGCTGTGATTTGTTGTTTTATTTGTTGATTTAATAAAGACCTTGGCCTTGAATTCCCGGGCTCAGAACTTCTTGACCCATTGGGGGGGGTGAGGACTCACGTCGCAGCACCAGTGGACCTCTCCCAGCCGGGATATCAGAAGGAGAACCATAAAGATACCATATCCAAGTGTGCACTCACACTTGGCCGTGTGAGTAGTAACATTTTATTTTGTTTTCTGCCTTTTAACCAAGGTGTGGCCTTTGACTCTCTGTTTTTAGAGCTTTAACTATACATCGAGTAGTGGGACTGCCCCTTCAAGACCAAGATACCATCCCTTAGAGCGCACGCACACAGGCCCGTGTGAGTGTTTTTATTTATATCCCTACTTATATCCTGACACCTTCTTGATAAAATCACAGTCTCCTCATATATTTTGTGTATATATTTATTCCGAGGGTGAGACAAACATCAAAGAAGTAGGAGAAGAAGAACACAGACGCAAGGCGGCGAAAGAATCCAGAAGACAGATAGGAGACGAAAGAAGAAAGAAAAGGGAGTCCAAAAGATACCTTGATGCGACAGCATTCGCACAAGGCCGTGTGAGTGTTAAAAATTATTTTACACCTACAAAACCCTTCACATTGTCATAGAGCATTACACAATCCATTCAGTGTATACCAGCCTTCTAACGGTGCTCCCCCATCCCCCCCTTTTTTCTTGTCTCATTTGTTGAAGGATCCTGGGTAGATCCTTTATTGGGGTCTTTAGAGTCACAGACGGAAAAGAAGCAGAGGGACACCTTGCCTACCACCAAGGTTGCTATATCCCCCTTTACCATACCTATCACCCCCCTAGGTAGCGCCCGGTTTCTTGTTCTCCAGAATGCCAAGTAAGGCTGCACGTATAGTGACAGCGACGTCGCGTCAAAACAAATGCATTGGCGCCGACGCTTATAGTGGACGCGACGGAACGACAGCGCTACCAAAATTCTGGTAGTCAGTGGAATTTAATGTTTTCAGAGACGGTCTCCAAATGTGACTGGCTATAAGCCAACCAGGGAGCTTCTCCGCCCGTCTGCCTTCCCCCTTGCAGCCAGCGACGTCTCCAGAATCTGAAATACAACTTTTACAATGGCAACAGGTGACGTCATCGGTCGCATCGCCGTTGCCGGCTGTATAAGCGCAGCCTAATATGCCTTCATTGTGGCGATTTTAAATGCATTGTTAGCGGATTCTTACCCGGCATCTCTCTGTACTGAAGAGAGACGAGTCTGAATCGGATCTAATGAAATGTAGACTCTATCAGGGTGTTCCTGGAGCTCAACCACATTATTTCCAGCTCCGTGAAAACTGCAATGGTGCTGTTCAGCTCTAGGTACCTCTGCCTCCCCCCCACCCCCTGACTCCCGCTCCCCGCATGGGGGATCAAAGCATGAGCATGGGCAAAACTGCTTGAAGATTCGTAAAATCAGATGCTGAATAGACTCCATGCTTAACACTGCAATCCTGCCAAAATTAGACCGAGTTGCCAGCTGCGATGAGCCCCTGAGAACTTTTTACCGGTGTAGTTATCCAGGGCATTTAAATGGCTATCCAATAGGAAGCTTCAATATTGAGCCCCCTTCAGGGAGCTGAAACACTGATAAATATTCCGGTAACCAAAGGGTCCCTGGGGCCGCAGCTCGACTCCGCAGGGCCCGCTGGTTCCAAGCTTGTAAAAAATCAATTAAAAAAACTCAGGTGAGGCGGGATTGCTGTTTTAACGAAGCGGTAAAAAGATGCCCGTGCTCATGCCTGTTAAACTCTAGCATTTCCCGTGACACGGAGGTTTGCGATACATTTGTTGCTGGAGACGTTTACATGACATTGCAAAATGAAGATTCCAAATGTGCGTTCTTTATAATCTCCGATCTAAATGATTTCATGTGCGTTTGACATTTCAAGCTTGTATGTGTGCAAGCTTATTGCCCTGGAAAAGTGACCTTTTCTTTTCAAATTTCAATACACCAGATCGTTTTGCTAACTTCAGGAGAGAGAATAACCGTTCTTCTCCATATTTAAAAATTAGCTTTGTACAGTACTGCTGAGGAATGGTTGGTAGCTTCTATCAGGAGTCTACTATATATTTTTGGGTGCCAGGAGAGGGCGGTTCATCTTATGTTCCTGAGGGATGACACCCTCTCAAAACTGCATTTCATTTGTCCTCTTCTCAAAGCTCTAGATCTCGGTTGTCGTCCTCCTCTCAAAGCTCGAGATCGCTCTGTGGAATTGAACTCCATTTGCGGTGTTTATGGCAGCAGGAGAATGGAAGGTGCAAGGTTGGTGTCTGCCCCTGCTGAACCTCACAATGTCCCTGGTTGCTTGAGATACATTACTCTATTGCTGCCAAAGAGAACCTGCAGGGATGATGGATCCTAACAGGTCGCATGGAACTTGGAATGGGTCAAAAACGAAAGCGGGAGAGCAAAACTGGTGTGCCAGTCCATGAAGGCCATAAAGGCAATTGGTGTGCCAGCTGTTGGGATGTTCAGTCACTGTGAGGGTTAATGTGCCAACCTTACAGAGAACAGACCTTTCAGCTAAATATGTTGCTCTTATTCCTTATTAATGAGTCCGTCACTGCTGAGAGGAGCAGTGCTGTTTGCTTACACGTGCCACTGAAGTGCACACGTCGGGGACGTGTATGGGTGGCTTGTTTGCTAAGTGAGTCATTGTTTGCAGATGTCCTTGTGCCGTTTCACTGACCTACACATGCAGAGAGTAAACTAATTACAATAATAATAATGTGAATATGTTACACCCACCACACAGCACAGCGTTGGTCTCATTTGGAAAACAGATATAACCGAAATGCAAACTGGGTTTTTAAAAGTAATTGATAAATAGTGGATTTTAACGAGCTGGAAGTGCATCCTAATGTTACCGCTCCAAATAAATTCAGATGGCAGCAGCCTTGCAATCTCTCTTTGGAGTATCACTAAATAGGGTGTAACAGGATCAAATTAAAGAACAATATACCCGTTCCCTGCTGAGAGGGCACAATCAATGCTGTCCCTTCTGACCCATGAGAGAATTACCACCATTGTACCGTACCCTCCCGCTGTACCTATTAAAACCAGATGTCCCTATTGTACCTATTTCTTCCTGTGCGTAAGAGCCGGGGAGAACGCCACTGCCTCTCTCCCATTGGCTGAATCTCTGGAACCTTCAGCTTATTACAGCAGTTTGAAAATAGACGACTGATTTTTGTATATTTCACTACTATTTTTATGCACATATTCCGGGCTCGACAAATGCACTCGCTCACTCGCCTGGGGCGAGTGCATTTTGCCCGCTGGCGAGTCTGGGGTGCGGCATTCTCCTGCTTTCCCCTGCAACTTGTGCATGTCTCCCCTGCAGCTCCTGTGAAAATGGCGCATTGCTATGACATCTTGATGCCGCATGACGTCACGTAGCGTTCCGTTGTGATGACAGCACGGCGTCATTTGACGCCGCACAGCCATTTTCACAAGGGCTGCACGGGAGACACTCACAAGTTGCAGGGGAGAAGCAGGAAAATGACGGGAGATGCCGCACCCTGCCGCAGGTAGGACTCGTGAGGGGGGGGGGGGGTGTCAGTGACTTTTTTTTTGTTTTGGCCGAGGGATTTCTTTTTAGACTTTGTCGAGCCCTGCATTTATTTGTATATACAAATAAATTCAAAGCTATACATTTTATTCCTGACCTGTGCAGATGTTGCGGTGACACAGGAGGGGCTCTCTTGCTGCTGAGCTCCTGTACCCCACAATGACTGAGGAAGTAAAGTGTACCTCCTTTTCATGTGCCCAATGTTCGAAGGTCTGACGATACTGAATATCCCCTGCATGGCATTACCAGCCTCTCGCAGCAACAGGGTGAAACCGTATGTTCCAAACCAACACCCCCTGGCAGACTGGGTAGTTTTGGCAGGTACTTGCTCGGCGGAGAAGGTGGTCCTGAGAGTGCAGATAATAACATATTGTGCACAATGAGCTCTTCGGGGAAGGGCTTCCTTTTCCTAGTTTCATGTCTCGGGCGCTTATTCCCATTATGGGTTATATTATGTCACATATATTACTGCTGTGAAGCGCTATGAACTATATAAATAAAGATATTCATGCAAGATAAAATAGTTGTTGGTTTTTGTGTTGGTCATACCTAAAATAACACAAAATATCCAATTTCCCAACCAAACTGAATAGCCCCATGTCCCAGATTGTCCCAGAATCCTGTTTTGTACAGTATTTTATTTTTGATCATGATGGATTCCCTTTTTATTCCCTTCCCACCCCCACATTAAGGCGACTTCTGGCACTGCAAGTTTATGGGCTGATAAGTTTGAGCAATTTGTCAGCAAAATTGTTCTTTATTGATTTCCGATAGAACGTGCAACTCTGCGCTATTCACTTTTGTTTTTTTTCTCGCCTTGGAACTCTGGAAAGAAATATTAATAACAAGATAGGGGAGGGGAGAGTTTCCGTGTGCTCCGCGGGTAGCAGGTTCTGCACTTTCCAGGAGCGCAGCGTGTTAAAGGTTCAACCTCTACTAGAAGTAAAATCTGCTTAAATCAGCCAGTCCAAAATGTTGGATTATATCTGTTATTTATTTACTTGTGTTTACCACTTGATGGCTGCAAAAGAAAAAAAAAGTGAGTTTGTTTAGCGCCTGTTTTTTGTGCAATGTCAGTGATGGTTCCTCTTCCACAGACAAAGTACCATCCACTTCTCCGCCTGATTTGTTCCATGGATACGACGGACTGTTTGTGAGTGGCAGAAACCTTTGATTGAGATGCAGTCTGCTTTTTGTGGTCCACACTGAAAACAAAATATATTCTAAATTTAAGAGAAAAACTGGAAATGTTTTTAAGGATTATTTATTTGGTTTAAGAAAGCCAATTGTACAGGAGTGTCCCGGGTATACGGCGGGTTCCGTTGCAGGGGCCCGCCGTATAGTTAAAAAATTGCCGGAAAGCGGATCCGGCGATTTTCAGGTGATTGCATGTGCAAATCTGCATTTTTGCCGTTCTGCGCATGCGCGACCTATGGTCTGCGCGAGCAAACTACAGTATGCGCGCGAAAACTATGGTCTGCGCATGCGCACCAGGTGCAATCGCCCGTTCTGCGCATGCGCGATTTAAGATCCAAGATGGCGGCCCCCTTCTCGGTGCCGCCGTATAGGCGGGGCGCCGAGAAACGGGGCCCTGCTGTATTTCCAAGTTGCTTACAAAATCTTCATATTTTTTTTTGCTAGCTAAGTGGAATTGCACATTTTAAGTCTATGTAAATAAAACACCTGGCTGCGATGGCATACACCCAAGGATTCTCAAGGAGCTAAGTTCACTAGTAGCCAAACCATTACATTTAATATTCAAGAACTCCATTTCCACAGGCACAGTATCACAATATTGCCGTAAAGCCGATGTGGTGCCTATATTTAAAAAGGGGGCTAGATCACAACCGAGGGATTACAGACCTGTAAGCCTGACTTCAATAGTGGGGAAGCTACTTGAAGGTTTACTATGGAATAATATTCAGGAATATCTCATGGGAAAACAAAATTATAATATAACTAGCTGAGAGACTCGGCGTTGCCCGGGATGTAAATGCGTAATAGGTAGTATTATTTATAAATCGTGGAACAATAGGTGAGTATTTGTTGGAAAGGTTGGATAATAATGTTGAAAAGAAAGATGGAAGAAAATGTAATACGATGTTGTATAAAAATGGTTTATTGTAAACACACCACAGTACAATGTATATTTTGGTGACATAAGTGATGTGAAAATGTGAGGCGTGTGTCCTGCTAGGGTGTGAGCGTGTGTGAGGCAGCGGGTGGGTGTTCAGTACGGGTGGCGCGTGGGTAGTGAGTGCTGGCTGTGGGTCGGGGTCCTGCTAGGGTGTGAGGCGGCGGGTGTGTGGCGAGTGCAGGTGACAGCTGGTCAGTGATATTGTTGCGTAGGGGCAGGATGCGGCAGGTGTGTGTGGGGTGGGTGAGAGGCGGCGGGTGTGTGTCGAGTGTGGCAGGTCTGTTTAGTGCGTGCGGCGGCTGTGTGGCGCGGGGATGTGGGCGGTGGGCGGGTGAAAGGCAGAAGTGCGGGTGGGCGAAAGGCAGAGGCGGGAGGGCGGACGAAAGGCGTTGAAGGAGGGGAGGTGAGGTCGGAGGGGTGGTGGGGGGTGGTGAGGGGAGGTGAAGGGGGCGGAGGGGAGGTTGGAGGGGAGGTGAGGATGGGTGGTGAGGGGGGGGGTGGTGGGGGATGGTGAGGGGAGGTGAAGGGGGGGCGGAGGGGAGGTGAAGGAGGGGTGAGGGGAGGTGAAGGGGGAGAGGTGAAGGTGGGGTGACGGGAGGTGGAGGGGGTTGCCGGGAGGGGGGGGGTGACAGGAGGTGAAGGGAGGGGGGGGGTGACAGGAGGCGAAGGGGGGGGGTGGTGACAGGAGGTGAAGGGGGGGTGAAGGGAGGAAGGGGGAGGTGGAGGAGAGGAAGGGGGAAGAGGGAGGAGGGGAGGAGAAGGGGGGAGGGGGGGTTTAAGGGTGAAGGGGGGAGGTGGGGGAAAGGGTGAAGGGGGGAGGTGGGGGAAAGGGTGAAGGGGGGGAGGTAAGGGTGAAGGGGGGGAGGTAAGGGTGAAGGGGGGAGGGGGAAAGGGGGTAAAGGTGGGGGACGGGAAAAGGGGGGAAAGGTGGGGGAGGAGGGAAAGGGGGGGAAGGGGGGAAAGAGGGGTGGAGGGGGGAAGGGGGTGGAGGGGGGGAAGGGGGTGGAGGGGGGGAAGAGGGGAGAGGGGGGGATGGGGAAAGGGGGGAGGTGGAGGAGGGGAAGTGGGGAGGTGGAGGAAGGGGGGAGGTGGAGGTGGAGGAGGGGAAGGGGGGAGGTGGAGGAGGGGAAGGGGGGAGATGGAGGAGGGGAAGGGGAGAGATGGAGGAGGGGAGGTGGTGGGAAGAGGGGGGAGGTGGTGGGAAGGGGGGAAGAGGGGGGAGGTGGTGGGAAGGAGGGAGGAGGTGGGAAGGGGGGGGAGGTGGTGGGAAGGGGGTGGAAGGTGGGAAGGGGGGGAGGTAGTGGGAAGGTGGGAAGGCGGTGGAAAGGGGGGGGGGGAGGTGGTGGGAAGAGGGGGAGGTGGTGGGAAGGGGGGAAGGTGGGGAGGTGGTGGGAGGTTGTAAGGGGGAGTGAAGGGAAGGTGAAGGGGGGTGAACGTGGGGGTGGGGGTGAAGGGGGGGTGGAGGGGAGGTGTAGGGGAGGTGAAGGGGGGGGGTGGAGGGGAGGTGAAGGGGGGGGTGTAGGGTAGGTGGAGGGGGGGGGGTGGAGGGGAGGTGAAGGGGGGGTGGAGGTGAGGTGAAGGGGGGGTGAAGTGGAGGGGGAGTGGAAGGGAGGGGAAGTGTAGTGAGGGGTGGGTGAGGTGGAGGGGGGGTGGAGGGGATGTGGAAGGGAGGGGAAGTGTAGTGAGGGGAGGTGAAGGCCGCTCACTCACCCGTCCGGCAGCTCCCACGTGGATCTGAGGCGGGAGGCAGCGTGTTGTGGCCGCTCCCCCGCTGACGGTAGCGGCGCCGGGGGGGGGTGGAGGGGAAGTGAGTGAGGGGAGGTGATCACTCCGCTCCCCCGCTGAGTGTAGCGGCGCCGGGGGGGGGGTGGAGGGGAAGTGAGTGAGGGGAGGTGATCACTCCGCTCCCCCGCTGAGTGTAGCGTTGCCGGGGGGGGGGGTGGAGGGGAAGTGAGTGAGGGGAGGTGATCACTCCGCTCCCCCGCTGAGTGTAGCGGCGCCGGGGGGGGTGGAGGGGAAGTGAGTGAGGGGAGGTGATCACTCCGCTCTCCCGCTGACTGTAGCGGCGCCGGGGGGGGGGGGTGGAGGGGAAGTGAGTGAGGGGAGGTGAAGGGGGGTGAGGGGACGTGAAGACCGCTCACTCACCCGTCCGGCCGCTCACTCACCCGTCCGGCAGCTCCCACGTGGAGGGGGGGTGAAAGCGCGGGAAACAGGGAGAGGCGGAGCCTCCGGGACCGGTGGGGAAGAGAGCGGGAGATGTGCTGCTAACACTGTGAGCCCCGCTAATGTATGTAACACCCCCCCCCCCGTGTGTGTGTGTGTGTGTGTGTGACAGTGTGACAGTGTGTGTGTGTGTGTGTGTGTGTGTGTGTGTGTGTGTGTGTTTTTTTTTGGACCTTTGGCCCGTCGCTCCGCCTCAGGCCAATGCGAGGTGTGGGGGGCGGGCCAAGGGGGTGGTGTGAGTGTGTGAGGCCAATGAGAGGTGTGCGGGGGCGGGCGGGCGGGCGGCCCAAGGGACCAATGAGATTGCCGCTAGGGACACCGGACATCCAGGCAGCCAAACATACAGTGCTTTCACTAATATAGTATAAGATTGTAATAGTCAGCATGGATTTAGGAAGGATAGATCATCCCAAACTAACCTTCTTTGCCTCTTTGAGGAGGTAAGTAGGTATTTAGACCACGGTAATGTAGTTGATGTGGTCTATTTAGATTTTGCAAAGGTTTTTGATACGGTTCCACACACGAGGTTGGTGTACAAAATAAAGCACATTGGACTCGGTAATAATATATGCACCTGAACTGGAAACTGGTTGAAGAATAGACAACAGAGGGTTGTAATAAATGGAACCTTGTCAGGTTGGGCTAAAGCTGTAAGTGGTGTATGGTGGGGGGTGGAGGGGATATAGGTGTCAATCACTCCGGGAGCTTCCAAAATCACGTCCCACAATGCCTTGCCGCTGTGGGTGCAAAGCATTGTGGGGAGCAACTTTGGAAGCTCCTGCTGTGACAGCTTTACCTCCCCCCTCCGCCCTCCTCCCCCCTCTGCCCTCCTCCACCCTCCTCCCCCCTCCACACCCACTCACACACACTAAGGCCTGGGACCCGGTGCGCCCGGCGGCGCGGGCGGCCACACGCGAGTTCCCCACCAGCAGGGGAATCCTCCCGAGCTGGTCCCGGTCCCCCCTGGCTGCACAGCTCACTACACGCTGTGACGCGTCAGCCGCTATGGGATACAAGAGAATTGTGATCCCTAGCGTTGACGCATCACGTGGTGTGGCTGTGAGCCAATGAGGAGAGGCGGCTTCGGGGAGCGGGGAGGAGTGTGGGGGGAAAGCAGCGTGAGTGCCTGTCTGTGTGTGTGTATGTGTGTGCCTGAGTGCGTGAGTGCCTGCCTCTGTGTGTGTGTGTGTGTGTGTGTGTGTGTGTGTGTGTGTGCCTGCCTGCGTGTGTGTGAGAGAGTGCCTGCCTCTGTCTGTGTGTGTGTGTGTCTACGTGTGTGTATGAGTGCCAGCCCGAGCCCGTGGAGGGAGGGAGGGGGGGGGGGGGAGAGTAGCGGGTCCCTCCGCTCAAGCCACGCCCCCCCTCCCGCTCAAACCTCCCGCTCCCGCTTCCTACAGACCGCATATCGCGGTCTGTGTCTGTCAGCGCCCCGCCTGTCTGCAGTGCGGGAGCGCTGACGGAGGGAGCGGGGCCTTAGCCTGAGGCCTCGGTCCCGCTGCGCTCGGTAGTGCGGGCGGCCACACGCGAGTTCCCCACCAGCAGGGGAATCCTGCGGAGCCGGTCCCGGTCCCCCCTGGCTGCACAGCTTACTACATGCTGTGGCGCGTCAGCCGCTATGGGATACAAGAGAATGGTGTTCCCTAGCGTTGACGCGTCACGTGGTGTGGCTGTGAGCCAATGGGGAGGGGAGGCTTCGGGAGGAGGAGAGGCTTCGGGGAGCGGGGAGGAGTGTGGAGTGAAAGCGTGAGTGCCTGTCTGTCTGTCTGTGTGTCTGAGTGCGTGCGTATGTTTATGCCTGAGTGCGTGAGTGCCTGCCTCTGTCTGTGTGTGTGTGTGTGTGTATGTGTGTGCCTGAGTGCGTGCGTGAGTGCCTGCCTCTGTCTGTGTGTGTGTGTTGCTTTACTTACCCGAGCCGTGGAGGGAGGGGGGGGGAGGGAGGGGGGGAGAGTAGCGGGTCCCTCCGCTCAAGCCTCCCCTCCCTCCGCATATCGCGGTCTGTGTATGTCAGTGCCCCGCCTGTCTGCAGTGCGGGCGCGCTGACTCTGGGAGCGGGGCCTTAGCCTAAGGTACAATTTTGGGCCTTACAAAGTGTGCAGTACCCACACAGGCTCAGGACCCCACTATACTTCCTGGGGTCCGCCAGCACATATATTTTGCCAAACCCCTTGGAGATATTTCACAAACCCCCTGATGGGAATCACTGTTCTAGGGAGTTGTCATGAGCAAGTCTTCCATGTTGATTTTGGGTTAACATTGAGGCTACATATAGTTATACTTTGTACGAGAGGCTTATTCCCCATACCCTCTGCCGTGACTCCTACACAACTTCTGTTTTTTATTATCTGGATTTTTACATCTCTGTTAAGCTAATGGAATAGTTTGGAAATCAGTGTCGCTTGACCTGAGGAAAAGAGAACTCTCGAAAGCTCATCTTATAATATCTTTTTACATGGACTAACAATTGATATCACCTAATACTGAAGTACTCATTTACTCAGGTAGAAATTTGTATGAGCTGAACGTTTATGGAACACACGCGACATCTGTGTTATGTGCAGATAATTGATCTTCATGAGAGATGGGGGGTGGAATTCTTTTGGTGGATCACGAAATGCAGAAAACGACACAGGAGACGAGCAATTAATATTCTTGCCTTTTGAAATGACATGCAGAGTTCTTGCTGAATAGAAAAAGTGACTGGTTCCACAGGAAATAAAATATACTGACAAATTGTAAAAGAGGAATGCGCAGAGATGTATCGTTGTCTTACCAGCTCATTTTAGTGCTACAATCCCCAGAATATAGAAGATTGTACTATTTTTTGGTGAATTTTGTTTCCCCTCATGGTAATTTTGGAAACCAAAGAAATAAAAAAATCGGTAATTTATGTATATGCTTTAATTCTGTCTCTTGGAAGGATCTGTATTCATTTACATTAACCGGAGCTATGTGAAAGGAGATGGAATACCCCCCTTCCCCCCAAAATGTGGTGTGTTCCTATTGGTGCTGAGAATGGATTAGACATGGAGCACGAGTGGGACACACGCTGAGGATTGCAGCCCACTTCAGCAGGTTCTGGTGTTGCTGAGCAGTCTTATGTAATTCACCAGCCAATGGGCTCTCTGAGAACCTAGGTCATGCAGACGCTCAAACATCAGCTTGCAGTTTAAAATAATCAGTGGACCCCTTAGTTGCTGGAAGGTCTTGTAGCAAAAGACTCCAGCACATGCTCTTCCTTGCAACCCTTTACTGCAATGGAAGAATTGATTGGCTGTATTACACTTTAACAGCCAGTTGGCACCACTTCAAATGTCTCTGAATGTCTTACAAACATGCATGTTGCATATGCTGAAACACAACATGTTCAGATTTCATTCCATGTATTCCATGTCTTCTCGTGGCAGAAGGATTTTAGGATCTGGGATCCCTGCTTTTGTGTATTAATCGTCCCTGCCTTGGATGCTGATTCTGAATTGGGAAGATCAAACGAGAAGTGATAACACAACCCCCTGACTTGTTTGAGATAGAAGACAGAACACGGGCTGCGGGACAGACTGTGGGGGGTCTTGGCTGGATGTTATTTCACTAATCTCTCCATTTCCTGTGCATCGTTAAATGGTTAAGTCGCGCTTTCCTGACTCACGAGCTCCACATTTTCCCAGTGTCCATGAACTTTTGCTTGAATTCTTGGATCGTTTCATCACCGCAATTGAGACTTTTCCAGTTCGTAACCTCATTCGCGCCAGAATCTTGTAACACATTACAAATTTCAATGACTTTTAAGGTTTCAAACCAGGTAACCATTTTGCCTACCAATCTTACAAATATGATGTTGCAGTGATGCATGTTTTGATAAGAGATATATCTATGGACCTATATGAATGAAACTGATGCAGTTAAAAATGAATATTTGTAACTATGATTACGTCCAGTCTTCACATGTTAAAGCAGCAGTACCTCTTGTATAGCAATATTTAGCCAAGTGACACTATTGAAGAGGATCTTTTCGGTTGCCATTCATATAATCTCAAATGTGGTCGGCAGTATTCTGTCATAAGACCTCTGTAAGTCAAGTGACTTAAATGGGGTGTCTTCCAGCATTGGACGGTGACTAATAGCAGAAGACTTTTGGTACCATAGCCTTCTCCAATCATTACCTGTTGATCACCATATATTGGCATCCAGTTATTGCACAGCCGGGAAAGCATCTGGCCAAGTGGAGGCTCTACTATAGTGTGCTCTGTAGGGTGTAGATCCCTGACTCTTCCGGAGTATATATGGTACAGGGGCTGTGTAGTGCCTACATTTCCTGTAATGCCAATTTGTACAATATGTAGTGATTCCGTTAATGCCCCAAACCCGTTTATTTTCCCCAACCTTGGGAAAACCAGGGGGCCCTGCAAAACTGACCTGTGACCTCCGGAACCCCCACAGTTCCAAAGATATTGGTACTTTTCAATGTTTTGTTTCTCTTATGGCTAGCCAGAGCTAGTCTGACCCCATTGGCAACTTTATAAAAATAGTTATATCTCAGGAACTAGGGGTTTTTCTTGAAGTCTGGGGTCCGTGAGTAGTCTCCAAGGGACACTCAGATTCAAGTAATGTAAAGAAAAAAAAAGTGTGTGTGTATATATACACTTCCCCCTCTTCCCCTCCACCCCTGAAAATACTGAGCAGAGTGTACAGCTGCTTTAAGGAAATCCGCCTGTTCATGTAGATAGGAAAGTCACTTCAACTCATAAATACAAACAACCTAAGAATGAGACTGCCACAGCCCTATTTCCTCTTTCACTGTGAATTATCTGAGTGGAGACCACAGAGAAGCCGACAAATGGCTGAATTGTCTAATAAATTGTATAAGCGATGCCTGCAGTGTCACAGTGAATTGTACCTACTGGGGGGCTCTCTTGGCAGCACATGTATTTATTGGGGGGGGGGGAGGAATTCAAGCTGCATTGTGATGTCTATTATTGTCTGCCCTAAAAGGATTGGCTAGAGAAGCCAGCCATGCAGAGCAATAGGTTACTGGCCCTTCCGGCAGCTAAGGTTTATTTTTTATTTATTTTTTTCGCACCAAGAAAATTTATTTTGTTCAATGTAACAAAACCCCTGTTTGAACACCCCGCAGTAATTTAGTTTTCCTTTGCTGTTGTGCAGTGCAGTGTTTAAGTTGTATATGTCCTGGAAATACCTTTTTGTTGAAATGTTATCTCACCCTGTAGAGTATTAAAAATCTGATGTTTTCTTGGATGGATGAGGTAGGTTCCTTGTTTTGAATGTAACCCTTCTTGCCCGTCTCTACAGGAGTTTTATATCGAGGTGTATGTGTGTATAAGCATGTGCTCAGTCTCTCATACCTGGTCAGGGTGCTGGGTCGGTGCAGGCACAGCGTAGATATGCAGGTAGAATAAGGATGGGCGCCAGGCACTTTTATAATACAAAAAGAGCTTTATTCACATCCGTTTATAAGGCTCGCCACACAAGGAAACACCTCACATTAGGCATATTAGCCAACGGCAAATCATAAAGTTACCCTGTTGGGAACGCACTGCTCTCTGGGATCAGTTTCCCCTTACTGTGTAGTGCATACCTCGTCCTCATGCATATTGGATTGGTAGTTTGCTGTAGACCTTCTGGTGAGGCTGATCCGATTTATACTCCAGAACTCCTACTAAGCACATGCTCACTATCTTCCCAAATGAGAACAATCTTGGGCCATTACTATAGGCTCTAACTAATATATGGCACGTTTCTCAACTGAAAACAATAAATGAAATAAAAAAAGGACAGGACACTCTTAAAATATATATCTATACACAAACCTATTTACAGGACTCCAGGTGAGACCCTCTGCCAGAACGCTGAGGAATCTGCTTCTAGAACATTGGGTGGAGCTATATAATAATAATAATAATTTCATATAGCGCTTTTCTCCCAATGGGACTTGGAGCATCACAATTACAGTATAGTGTGTGGTACGCAGCATGAAGCATAGGATTTTTGCAGACCCCATGCGTGCCCCATAAAGCTGTCCTCCGCTCCCGTGCCTCGCTCCCGCCTCTGTCCTTCTGCTCCCGTGCCAACGCCACTCACTAAAGTCATGAATACCATCTGCCACTAAGTTTTTCTAAGCCCATCAGAGGTAGGGGCCTATAATTAAGAAACAGAACCTTGCATAGTGCATAAACCTATTTTCACCCCAGAAAAGTCCTAAAACATTACCAATGTGGATTGGTAACCAACCATGCCCATCCTTTAAACACCGGATCATGTACAAACCGGTAGCAGTCATGCATGCAACACCTTGTCTAGTGTTTTTAAGTTTGGGGCAGCATCTCTGGGTGGACCATGCCCCCTCCCGTAAGGGTAAAGTGCTCCAGGGTAGCTGACGAAGGTGGGGATGTAGATAGGGAAGAGAAGAGGGTGATGACGCAGAAATTGTGCCACTCGCTGCATTACTGGTAAAAAGAGTACAACCACCATCCTCCCTGTATGAATGTTGCATATGTTTATGGCTACCCTGTTAAATTGGTAATAGGGCCCCCCCCTCCCCCCAAAGAAGAGAAACGAGCAGTGAATAAGGAGCTGGGGGAGTTCTGCTTTGGTTGGTTGTTTTTAATCTCGACTTGATTGGCGGGTTATCTTATGATACAGACTGGAGCCATAGCATCGCGTTTGGGCATCTCGTCCAGTTGGTAATCGGTGTTTGGGAGTGTCCTTCCATGTGGGGTGTGGTGGCTTACTTGGCATGGCACGGGTCAGTTTGGGAAACTACAATTGGGTTGATTAACTTGAGTGTGTTAAATAAAAGCTGTGGCCTTATTCTTCCAGAATGTTGTTGGTTGTTTGGTCACTTTTGGGGGCTATTGCGCCCACCCTAGTAAATGTATTTCATAGTTCAATAAATGTTTACCCACCCAAGATATGTTTAACGCATTGCATCAGAGTATACAATATACCAACGCCCCCTAATCATTTTAAGCCTAAACCAGAAGTGGCCAACTCCAATCCTCAAGGGCCACCAACAGATCAGGTTTTAAGGCTATCCCTGCTTCAGCACAGGTGGCTCAGTCAATGACTCAGCCACCTGTGCTGAAGCAGGGATATTCCGAATACCTGGCCTGTTGGTGGCCCTTGAGGATTGCACTTGGCCGCCCCCTGCTATAGGAGTTTAACTCGTATAATCTTCGTGCCTCGTCCCCTGAGCATGTCCTGATCCTTATTCTTTTACTTCTGAGGTTACATGGGTAACATTACAGAGCTCTGGGGAGAGATCCAATTTAACCCGCCGGACACTTCATATTTCAAACGCTGAGCATTAGATTTCTAAAATGAAAACTGCTTTGGGAAGTGCAAAGAAAATGCCCCCCCACCCTCTATCCCCCCACAAATTGCAATCAGTGCTAACTACTGACTTTACTAGCACTTACTACCAGTGTGAGGACCTAATAACTAATTTTCTTGCCACATTTCAGGTATAACCACCAGCAATCTAATCTAATGGCCTAGCATTAACCTGCAATCATGTCATACACAACCACAGTATAAGCCAATAAATGGTACCGCCCCTAATACTTGTGTCTCTTTTTAAATAGAAATATTGTGTTCATGTTCCAACTTGAACTGCAGCGATTCCTGCCATTGACGGTTAGAATTATGCTTTCCAGTTCAAAACTAAATCTGTAACGCACAAGGACTTGGGAGGGGGTTGGGGAGAGAAAGGGTCAGAGCTGCATTTTCCGGAGGACGGACTCTTGGACAAGATGCCAGATTTGAGCTGACCTTCAATTAATAAAGATTTAGCCAATAAGTGCCGGTCGCAGGCAACTGGTTTTGCGGAGAAAGATCTGAGCTCTTCCTCAGTGCAGGACACACTGGATCTCCGCCAGTATTCCAGCCGGTGAAACGGGCGCCGGAGCACGAGATGACAACCAGTGAAAGGCGCTCTGTGAGTGGAACGCGTTTCCTGGCCCCCAATTTGTAATTTGAACTTGGAAAAGATCACTGAAATCTGTTTAAAGGGAGCTGCCCAAATCACGGTCTGCTGTTTGTATGGAAGTTTAATGAGCAAGGCTCACACACAACTGGAGAGACTAAAATGTGCCAAGAGATGAAACGTTAATATCTAGTCACGCGCAAATCCGTGGTGTGCGCAGAATCCTGGTGACTTAAAGCGGCATTATCTGCAAAATCCTGTGTGTGGTTTTCTATTAAATAAATCGGTTGTGTAGTGTTACATAGTACACACGCACGCACACACACACTCTTTATGGCCTTTTTAATTAGTTTTAATGCATTAAGCCAGGGGCGGGGGAAAAAAGATTTTCCCCCTGGTGCCCGAGTTGCGACGATGACATAACCCGTCAAGTCAGCGCTGTGGCCGCCAGCAGCGCGCCTGATCCTGCGTCACTACAGTGACGGCAGAAGGGGATGCGCTGTGATGCCGCTTGTTGACTGACGGGTTAAGTCACCACCGTGCCACTCAGTGTGAGGTCTGTGTGTCCCACAATGACACGCTGACACACACTTCCTCTGACATACTAAGCCCCTGTGCGGGTGGCGGGATTGGGGGGTGTTTCAGAACATCCACCACCACTCAAAAGTTTGGCTCCGAAAAATTCGAGCTGGCGCCTAAGTTTTTGTTAATGTTCGTGCAACCATTTAGGGAACCATGTAGAGTGCGCTGGGAAGTCGGACCTTCACCGATGGAACACGGGAGAACAATCGATCGGCAGCTTAGATAATTACATTAAAGGTTAGCCACTGCTGCATCTATTACAATGGCCAGTCAATGCCACTTTAACTACTTAGATGCCAGAGGTGCCAGCAACACGCTACAAGGGCTAAAGACAACCCGTAACTTTGGAAGGGAAAATGTACAATGGGGAGTGTTGCAGATGCATTTTTGCTTTAGCAGAGCGATGTCTGGCATATTGTATACCCAGTACTCCTTTCCCAACAGACAGTGTTACCGTTTTACCAAATGTATGGTTACCAGCGCAGAGACCATACCTGTCTTTCATTACCCCCCAGATGTTTGGCTGACTTGGGAGGCTTTGCCTGTTCACTGTTCAGCCTATCCATCACTCTCTCCATTACTCGGTGTGCTATGAGATTTGTATAAATAAAGGCCGAGCGATATAATTCCTTGCGTTTTATTACCGAAGATGAGGGCTCCAAGCGTATAAGTATTTCCCTGATCTCCTTCACCCTCCTGTCAGTGTATAAAGCAAATGAGAGCGTCACTCCTGTGAACCTCTCATTTAGTTTTTTAATAGACTATTACTGAATCAAAGCTTAAACAAGTTTACCATCCATCAACATAACGCACATGCATCAACATAACGCACATGCATCAACATAACGCACATGCATCAACATAACGCACATGCATCAACATAACGCACATGCATCAACATAACGCACATGCATCAACATAACGCACATGCATCAACATAACGCACATGCATCAACATAACGCACATGCATCAACATAACGCACATGCATCAATATAAACCAGAGGGATCAACTCCAGTCCTCAAGCGCCCCCCCCCCCCCCAACAGGTCAGGTTTTCCGAATATCCTTGCTTCAGCACAGGTGCTTTCGACTGAACCTCTGATTGAGCCACCTGTGCTGAAGCTGGGATATCCTGAAAACCTGGCCTGTTGAAGGGGACAGTCCTGTATTTGGACACTGTCCAGTAAAAAGTTAGAGGTAATACTGGACTTGTATGTGTATACGGTATTACCTCTCTGGACATAGAAAAGGGCAGCTGCTGGGGTCCTGGGCAGCTTCCTCCACCGTTATTGGTAGCCTCTGGGTCATGTAGCCAATCAGGTGGATGTGTGGGGCCAAGGAGAGGAGGAAACCGCTGGGAGCGAGAGGTGTGTGTCTGTAGTTTTGGAGAAGCCACCTGGCAACCCTAGCTAGAAGGGTCTTCAGCATTGTGTTAACATTAACCCTATCCCTGTCAGAGGTGCCTGTAATGTATTTCAGAGCGTTACATTTTAAAGGGGTAGTCCTTCCTAGGACCAAATTGAACTAATTACAGTGATGGGGTTTTATTTTATGTAGCCCTTTTTCTGAACCCTCCCAAAGGAACTACTGGTCGCTGTACAACACCTGCGGCTCCAGGAGATCTGAGCCTCCGCTAGCTGGGAGCCTGGGATAACACTCATACATTTACTTAGCGCAGCGCCTCCACTTACCCAGGATCCCCGTGATGTGAGATTCCCCTGGGCAAGAAATACATACACACACATGTAATGCAACCAACTTTACTGTATTAACGATAATGCATGGCAACCTTATCACTCTATAATGCAACAGGTAACCTTAGTGGCCCAGCCACTCTCATCAGGAATAACGTGTTTGTCCCCCCCACCGCGTGCCCCACACACCGTGTCCATGTATGATACTATATGGTATAGGCTCAGTCTTGTAACAACTCGCTCAGTGTTCCTATAAAGAGTTTAGCCTAAGGCGGGATCAGCGCCTGATGACCGGTGTTGGTGCACTTGATGATATAGTACCTGCCGAGCACTCGGATCTGCAACTGCTTCACAAAGGATCCGTCGAGCTCCGACCCGACATCCAGGATCCACCGTCGGGAAGACCCCACCAAGATGGCCTCTGCAGCCGCAACGAAGAGCAGCGCCCAACCTTCTGCACGGGTACGCAGCGTCAATGGAGTCCCTATCTGACTCCGTGAACTAATGTGACACTCGCTGTACTATAGGCCGTCCCTACAGCACAGCAACCTTGGATAGCTTTAGGGAACACTCCTAGGGGCCTACGGGGTAGCCTATCCTATGCAGGTGGGTCACTGACCCCCTGCACCCACACTACCTCTCCCGTACCTACCCGGGTCCCCTCTCCCTAACCTCTGCAGCAAACACACTGCACACACACTCAACCTGCAGCAACCGCACTGCACTCAACCGGTACCTGCAGATATACTGCACTGCACATACTGTGCCTACTTGTCAGCGCTCACAGCACTACCAGCCGTGACACTGACAAGACTGCACGCTCACACACCTAAGGGCAGAGTCCCTAACCTAGGGCCCTCCCTCAGTACCTACCCACTACCCTAACAGGGATTGGGGCCTGCCTGGGATCTGGGGAACCTTACCTGGTGTAGGAGCCACTTGCTCCCTACACCCTTCCTCCCCTTCCTGCTCCCAGCTCCAACTGCCTGCTCCAAAGCCCGCGAAATATATCTATATGCTCCTCCAGGGAATCCTGGGCGCTCATTGGCCACTATGAGGCACCTGGTGCCTGCCTCCCTATGCCTCCTGGGAGTTGTAGTCCCGTGGAGGCTGCTATAGCATTGGGGCCGCATGCGCACTTGCACTGCGCATGCGCGAGTCTGCAATGGCCGCCGCAACCTCTTTCTTGCTGTCCCTGCACTCGCGCGACTTCTGCCGAGATTCTCTAGCTAATGCTGCGCATGCACGATCCCGCGCACGCTCGCGCAATCAGTCATGGCGGCCCCCGCTAGCCGGGTGCGCCGCCGGGGCTCCAGGGACTCCGGTCGCTCCCTGCACTGGCCCCCACCTTCGCGAGCAGCCGGCGGGCCCGTCGCTGGCTCCGGCGGGACCCGCGACCGCTTGGCCCGCTACAGAGGGGGTCTCTGGAGCTGAAATAAGACCGGGGCCACATTTATATATCTTTTTATTGAAGAAAAAAATATGTTACCAGCACAGTATATTACAAACCATCTCATCCAAATGTTCATACAGTTGCTTTATAAGTATTATAAGTATGAAGAGTAATTGTTGTGTGCCATTTTAAAGTTAATAAATAATCTTTTCTACTGCCTCTATTTTCTGTAGCGGATAAACTTTTCAATTTGGGACTCTACCGTTAACAAAACAGGAAGGGTGAAAGGGGTGGCCAGGAACCAGCACTAGCAAATCAATAACAAAATAAAAATTTTAAAAAAAGGGCAAACCTGTGATTTAGAATAGTAAAGTGAAGTGAGATTTGATAAGGGCTTTATAGGTGTGATATTAATAAGAAATGTTATAAAGCCGTGCTTGTTTCCTGATTAGTCTGTTTGTGCTTTTGACAGAATCCAGTTACATGTTTTAGGGCTCTCATCTGGGTAATTGATGGGTGCTTACCCAAATCTGACACCTATAAGTATTTGAAATGCATTTTTTTTAAAGTTAGACTGGGGGGGAACGGGTCGTTTGTATTTAAAACCTCCAGCTATTTCGCTGACTCAGAAGTCATTGGACCCCTGTTTACTGGAAAAATATGTCAAATGAAAAATATGTAATTGGCACACACAAAACCACAATGTAGCAAAATGTGTCCGAAAATGCGATGATCCCTTCACAAAGGCACTAGGTTCAGTTAGAGCCCAAAGACATTTTAGATTTGTTATACAAAAGGTGTACAGTGCTTGTTTACAGAAAAGGAATTTTCTAAAAACATGTATACGCACGCGCACACACACACACACTTTATTGTTTAATACAATAGGATCTAAAAAAGCAGCCTCGTATGTGATCACGTACTAGACTCCACAACAGGTTTGTGAGATTGAAACATGAGAATTTCTGTGTTATTGGTATAACACCCCCCTCAGATTAATTCTGATTTTGGTACCAGTAGGCAATTGCTTTTAAAGACATAATTTGTCCTTTGGCAAAACTTAGACGCACCTTTTTTTTGTGGGTGTGACTTCTCCTTACTCATCAGTCTTTCCGTGACCTTTTTATGGCTGGGGGGAGAATCTGAGAGTACTGTATAAAATACTGCATAACACTCTCTATAACCCACGGAATAATGCTACCGTCAGCATTGCATTCATATGATTTTGCCGTAGTTTTGAAGGGGGAATGAAATGGCTGAAATATGCAACCCGGGCGCCTCGTGATATTTACTGTATTTTGGCTCGTCCCAATCCTATATCTCTTATCCTTGTGAATTGCACCAGATTTGAATGATGTTACATTATGGGGGATCCTTAATTTGTAATATAGTGACCCTCTTCTCATCTCCTATCTGCTGGCCAGAAAGGAGTCCGGAATTGTTATGATGCCCCCTTTGAAGACCCAAGGTCAGAGCAGATGACCGCTCTGGTACATCTGTCTGTATACTGTCACCAGTCCCTTCACTTCTAAACCTATTCCCTTCTCATTGTTTTACTGGCCTGTTAATGCAGATACCATGACAAACCCCAGGTTACTCTCACAGGAGACAGGAAAACAGGTCGTTTTTTTTTTGTTTTTTTTTTTAAATAATTAACCCCTTGGTTGCTGTATTTGTTCACACAACTTGACATATGTCTCTAGCACAGTGGTTTTTCAACAGAGGTTCATAGGGCATCCCTAAAGGGTTCCCTGCAATTTTCATGTAATTTGAAGATTGTACCAAATACCGAATAATTTACAATACATCTGATCTCAGATGCGCTGTTAGAGAGGGTTGGGGTTCCTTACAGTGCATCTGATATTAGACGATCTATTAGAGAGTTGGGGTTCATCAGAATCTCACATAGGTTTCCTTAATCAAAAAAGGTTGGAAATCACTGCTCTAGAACAGGGGGGGGGCATGGTTTTATTGGGGGTGGCGCGGGCGGTTGCAGAGGCCCCGCGTTCTTCCCCAAGGCATTAAAATTAAATGCCGAAGGATCGCTTGAGGCCTCTGGAACCTCGAATTTCCTTGCTTCAGCCAGCGCCTTGAAGCGTCTCCATAGCAACGCGGCGTCAAATGACCCACACGTCATTTGACGCCGCACTGAGTGAAAGAGGGGGGGGGCGTGAGCACCGAGGGACAAGAGGTAGAGGGGTGCAGGAGCAAAAGTTTGTGCACCCCTACTTTAGCATGATGGATGTCGCTGATCTGTAAGTGCTTGTACTGACCCTACCTTATTTGTCTTAACTCTGTGCCCAGGACATACTTGAAAACGAGAGGTAACTCTCAATGTATTACTTCCTGGTAAAATATTTTATAAATAAATAAATAATAACCTCCCCTTATCTTTATTTGTTCTCTGATAAGAACATGGGGTTGGGGGGAGGGATAAGGGGGGGGGAAAGCATGTGATTGACAAACACTTCCCCATTCAGAGGTCCCTAAGAAATCCAGCTGGCTGACTGTGGGATAGCACCATTAAAACACTAGACCAAATTCAACATGTCCTTTTTTAAAAAAACATTTGTTTAAATATAGTCACATTAATTGTACCTTTTTAAAAAAAAGTCTCCGTGCAGCAGTGGGTTAGCACAATGGCTAAAACACGTGACTACTGTGCTTTCACTAGTTTGCTGTTGGATTTTAATTCCCTTAGCCACAGAAAATGCATCCACCACAAGCCCTTATGCCAGAGCGGAGCTGCCTGTGCCCACTGTGACGAGGCACCTGGAACGGAAGCTGTTGCCCATTGGCTGTGAATGATGGCATAGCTTGACACCTCGGGAAAGGAAAGCCATGCACGGGTAGTAATGTGGTCTCAGGCTTTATAGGAATGTGGCTCTGATAACAGGAACCTTTGCTCTGCTTTGTTTGCGAAGCTAAATGCCATTTGCAGTAACGAGTTTGCATGAACATTTCAGACCGCCCGTATTGAGCATCTACACCAGGGCTGATTTTGGTTCTGTTTACACCTGTAGCTGAGTTTTCTAATGATTTTAAAAAGGAGTCAAATTGTAGTTGACACCTTGTTTATCATGTTACTGAATTCATTTAAAGCTGCCGTATGTCTTGCCTACAGAAATGGGAGTTGTATAGTGTAAGCACTCAGCCCTATATCATCTCTCACTTTGTGCACCTCCTACACCTCTGCTGAACCAGCTTTGCAATGCCAGCAAACGTCCTAGGACTACTTTCCTGTGCAAAATGGATAGGCCGCAAAAGGTGTGCTCATGTTGCATGTCACTACCCAGACTCCTTATGTGCCGTTTAATTGCTGAATGACAGTGGGGGGAATGGAGGTTGGGTGCACCCATGGGAGACATTTGACTGGACGTATGAGTGTATTTTCTGTGCAGCACCTTATACAGTGGAAGTTTGTGTTACATAATAACCATAACATCATTTTCATGTAGTTTGTCATTAAAAAAAAAAATCCAGATTCCTGGGACTTACTTTGTTTAACGTATGATAGAGTGGGAGATTTTTTTTTTTAAACATAACTAATAACGCAGTGGTGTGACTCAATGTTTTTGGCATGTGTTAATCTTCTTTTCGTGTTCTAATGCATCTGTATGTAGGAGTTCTCAGAGCTGCCTACAGAAAGCTGGGGGGTGTTGTCACGCTTGCTTTTTAGTAAAAGAAAGTCGCAGTTTAGCGCGATAATCAATTCCACCCACTTGGTTCCAAACCCACGCCATGCATCACTTTATACCCCTTCCCAGCTGGAGAGGCCAGCAACATATGGCAGTGCCAGTCCCTACAGCAGGTCGTCCATGTACCAGGGCAGCCACCTGAGTCCCAACATCCCGCCTGGTCGTATCGGGCCCATTTACGTAGCTAGTCCCCACGCCCCTTCACTTGGTTGGGCTGTAAGGTGTCTTCCAGGGGGTCTCTTAGATAATAGCACTACTGGGTAACGTCATTTAGGGTCACCCCGACCGTTGGCCCATAATCTCTCGTTTTGGTTTTGTGTGCTGATTTGCCCTTAGTTGTCATGTTTTCTAAGTTGGAGCTCTATGTCCGGTGTGGTCAACTTCAGTGCACAAGGTCAGGTTTTCAGGATATCCCTGCTTCAGCACAGGTGGTCCAGTAACAGCCACTGATTGAGCCACCGGTGCTGAAGCAGGGATATCCTGAAAACCTGACCTGTTGGTGGCCTTTGGGGACAGGAGTTGTCCGCCCCTGTTCTATGTATCTGGTAGTGTCTCATACCAGTTGGTGCTTTGCATTGGTGCATGTTCATTTTGTGATTGGAGTTAACAAAGGTACCCGTGGAGTTATGTGGGGTGTTTAAGAGCATGACGGGAACCTCCTTGTCTATAGTACCAGTATATACTGTTTATACCTTTATAGGTAACTACGGTGTTTCATTTGTCACCCACATTTGTACAGCGCCACAGAACTTGTTGGCACTAGTGATGCAGGCAGATCATGTGAAAATGGCCTCTTTTTCAGTGGCAGAAAAAAATCTGCCGCAAACTCGCAGTTTGCAAGTGATTCGCCAAACATTAAGTCAGCAGGCATTGTAATTTAATTTAACATGCTAAGTTGCAACATTCTCTAAGACTGATACATTTGCTTAATACATAGACCAGTTGTTTCCAACCCTTTTTTTGGTGAAAGAAGCATATGAGAAATGCTGAGAAACCCCAAACCTCTCTAATAGCGCGTCTGAGATCAGATGCAGTATAAGGAACCCCAACCCTCTCTAATAGCGCGTCTGAGATCAGATGCATTGTAAGGAACCCCGACCCTCTCTAATAGCGCGTCTGAGATCAGATGCATTGTAAGGAACCCCAACCCTCTCTAATAGCGCGTCTGAGATCAGATGCATTGTAAGGAACCCCAACCCTCTCTAATAGCGCGTCTGAGATCAGATACAATCAGGTACAATTTTCAAATGACCTGAAAATTGCAGGGAACTCTTGTGGAACCCAAGTGTTCCTAGGAACCCCTGTTGAAAAACACTGACCTAGACCAGGGGTGCGCAGTGTTTTTAACCTGCGCCCCCCCCCCCCCTCCCCGCCTGCTTACCTCCTAGCTCGCGCTCCCCCTCGGCTCTGGCGTCAAATGACGTCGCCAGGTCATGTGATGTCCCGTTGCCATTGCAACGCAACGTCGCGTGACCTCCACGTCGTCATTTGATGGCAGTTACCAAAGACCAGGCAGGAGAAGCTTTAGAGGCATTGCGCGGTCCCCCAGGCATTTAATTGAAATGCCTTGGGGGAGAGCGTGGGACCTCTGTAGTCACCGCGTCCCCCCTGGAAATTCTCCCGCCCCCCACTTTGCGCACCCCTGACCTAGACTATAAATTGGGCCCATACACCATGTTTTGCTCGCTGTGAGATGGTATTTCGCTGAAAGGTTACTAATTGGGTGACATTAATGGCCCGATTTAAGGGTTGGGGGAACGTTTAGCAGGGAATCGAATTAGGGAGAAAAAAAGGCTTCAACTATCGCTAATGCGTTTCGGACAGTTCGGCCCGTCTGCATTTGTACACCTTGTAATGAAGTGATAACAGCACACATCTGCAGACGGCCCTTTTACTCCTGTTTTACTTGTGTGCTGAGAATGTGACTCTGTTTTGCACAGGCCCTGATGCTCGTGGGCTGCATTGCACTGTCCTGTCTGGCTGCCGACCTTCTCTTCCTGCTCTTCTATTCCTTCTGGTTCTGCTGTCGCCATCGGAAAACCGAGGAGAACACAAATGCAGATTGCTGCTGCACTGCCTGGTGTGTCATTATTGCCACCCTCGTCTGCAGGTGAGAACTGTGTGTCTGTCTGTCTGTGTATACATGGGGTGAGAAACTCCAGCCCTGAGGGGCCACCAACAGGTCAGGTTTTCAGGATATCTTGAGCACAGGTGGCTCAATCAGTGGCTCAGTCTTCCACAGAGTTGCCACCCCTGCTGTATGCACGCGCATACATATAGATTTATATTTGCGCATACATATAGATTTATATTTGTGCATACATATAGATTTATATTTGTATATGTCTGTGCATGTTTTTTGCATTCTCTGCGATTTGAATAACCCTATAAATGTAATAATAAATAATAAAACATATATTTAACGGCGGGAATGATTCTGTTGTAGATTACAGGAAAACGCAGGGAAATACAACGGAAACGCAACATATCAGGCGATGCAGTGTAACGACTAAATTTTTAGTTGCAACAATGATTTGTTGTGAAAAGTTTTTGTTTGTTTTATTTGTTGCTTATGCCAACTCTTGGGGATCCAATGTATTCCACGGGATTTAGGTCACTTTAAAGCAGCAGTTCCTTTTTAAAAAAATATGTTTATCTGTATATCTATATATCATGGGATCTCTGGAGCTGGACCACGGTAATTAAGCCACGTGGATGACATTGCGGCTTCCTATTGGTCTGCGTAACGCAGGAGATTTAAGCACCATTTTGTTTCCCCGGTGAGTGATACTACTGGCGGCACCTTCCCCGGTATGTATCTCAGGAACCTGGGGGTCCCAAGAGCTGAAATTAGTGTGGTTCCACTCCGGAGACCCCCTGCTTCCTATCTCTGTTGGAAAGGGAGGGGGAGACAGAATTTCTCCTTTTAAAAGAACATCTTGAAATGATTAGCCTGTAACCCCAGCAGATATTGGTGGTTACAGTCAGCCTGTGATCACGGTTAGGGGCTTTGTTATTGTCAACATAACAAACTCACGTTGTCTGTTGGTCAGTGCATAGCCTTCCAGTCATGTCTTTGTAATCATTTCCTCCTATCCGCTCCTGCCTCGCATCACGTGGCAGTGCCGTTGAAGGAAGGTTTTCCCATCCGGCAGCCATGGAAATTGATCAAGAAGCAATAGAATAAATCGCTACTCTTACATGGTGTTTATTATGGAAGAGGCAAAGCTTTTGTGTTCAAAGGTTTCAAATCAAGGGGGGGAGAGAAATGGATATCCAGATACAAACCCTCAATGGTTCTTTAGATCAGCAGGATTGTGTTTGTGGATAAGCCACCTGTGTGTAACATGGCCTGCCTGTTATAAACACACCGAACTTCTCTTATTTAGGGAATTCTTGTTTCCTGTGTCTCTGCCCCTTCCCTGTCATCGGCTTTTATAGGATTGGGTAAGCCCAATAGCTGAAGCTTCTGCAGCTTACAAGACAGGGCTCTAGTGCCAGTGATGGAAACTTCCCAGGAAACCAGTGAGATTTGGAGGAAGGAGCAGCAGAAAAAAATACATTCTAATGGAAAAATTGTCAAATTGTACGACTTACAAGGAAGTCTGCGAGCATCGAGTCATTCTGGGTCCCCAATAAGATAATTCCTTTGCCCAATAAGGGAAACTTGCTACATGCCACCACTACTGGAAGTGTGTTCCCCAGTGGGATGGATGCAGAATGTAGATGTGTATTGTTCTGACTATATACCCCAGAGGCATGCTTTCTGCACTTAAAGGTACACTTTACAATGTATTCTAAATGCAATATGATTAGCTGGAAGTGGTTACTGGTTATATCTTTTGATTTATATGACTGTGTGTGTGTGTGTGTGTGTGTGTGTGTGTGTGTATATATATTCTTCTTTGATTGTAAGGCAAAGGACATTTCCTTTCAATACGATTTATCTCCCTTTTAGATTTGTATCAAACAAACCCCTTTAAAATGAGCTGCAAAGCGCTCTGTGACTATTTATCAGGTGTAGAATGGGACCTGCCTCCCTGTCACTGCTTTCCTGTTAAAGCCCTTCCCCAGCTGTTAGCAATGCGGTGTGGGGTTTTGTGTGTATTGGATGAGGGCAGAGTGTCACATTAGGATACAGTGGGAGGACCTCTGTACAGTATGCCATGTAAATAAAGGCAGAGACCGTCAGTGGGGATGAGTGTGACTGGCTGTTCTTGTCTCTGATTCACACTTTGCTGAGAGGGCTGGACAAAGATTAGAGACCTTTAAAGTGGTTACTCCTAATTGAAGCCTGTTGTACTGTTGTGGGGACCCTTTTGTTTCGGAGGATAGAGAAGACGCCTATCCTTTTAGTTATATTGCTGAATTTACATATGTTAGATCTTAACAATGTGTGTGTTACATTATATATAGATTTATCACCATCTTCAGCCCGTGTCTCCCGTCGCTGGATGAAGCCTCCCCAATGATCTTCCATGTTCCGCGGTTACAGCCTCTCGTTCACGTCGCTCCAACACTCTCTGATTTCTTTCTTCCATCTTACTTTGTTGTGGTTTTGATGTTTTAATTTCCTAAATCCAACACTGGTCTTGCTATATGTCCGGCCCACCACCATTGTAATGTCTTCCCCCTTTCTGATGGTGCCACACACTTATGTTTGTGTGTGTTTATTTCCTTTTTCATTTACAGGAATAGGCTTTAGTGAGCTCATTGTGCACAGCCTCGGGCAGGGATTTCAGCCTCTCTTGGCCTTCAACCTCCTTTTGGTTAAACCAACCCTCCTTTGCTTCCACCCTCATCTCTCTCCCTCTTTCCCCCTCTCTTCCCCTCTTGCACTCTCTCCCTCTATCTCCCCACCTTACACTCCTTACCACCCTACTCCCTCTACTCTCTCCCCTTCCCCTCTCTCTTCCCTGCCTTACTCTCCCCCTCTCTCTTGTCCTCCCCTTACACTCTCTCACCTTTCCCTCCCCCCTACACTCTCTCCCCCCATCTACACACACAAACACACACACACACACACACACACACACACACACACACACACACACACACACACACACACACACACACACACTACAGCCCTCCATATATACACACACACACTAGACTACAGCCCTCCATATATACACACACACACTAGACTATAGCCCTCCATATATACACACACACACCTTGATGAGTCCTCCCGTGCTGCACCGGTTTGCAGCTTCCTCCTCTGATCGGGCAGAAGTTGGACCAGATGTCCGGTGGAGGGAGGTGATTGCACAGGCCACAGGGGAGGCTTTGCCACTGCCGGGGCTTGTGACGGATGGAGACATCAACCCCCCCACTCCCCCACCCCCCTCCCCCCACCACATCGGCAACGGAACCCTTGTTGAAAATCGCTGGGAAAGGTCCTCTGAGCGTGATCGAAACGTTTGTAAAAATCTGATACATTAGGCCGCGATTATAGTAACGGCATGAGCTCGCTTGTGTGAAACATGCACTGAGGCTGGCGCTGTGGTGGACGTGTCACCAGGCTGGTTCGCCCTCATTGGCTGAACCGCTCACGTGACGCGGCTGTCGCGCGAAAAAAAAACAAATGAATTTATATTTTCAAAAGTCGCAGTCGCTCTGCAGCGCTCGTTCGCACTATGTACAGCCTCATTAAGGAACACACATTTGTACTCTCGGCGCGCACCCGCGGCCACTATAATAGCGGCCTTAGACTGAGTGCTGCTCTTCTTTTTCTGCTACAATTCACAAACATGGTTACCATTTGCCATGCACTGGTAGACAGCCGGACAGGTGTGCAGAGAATCCTTCCTGCATTGGAGAGATACAACCCACAGGAGGCCAGGGGTTTTATCATGTCATCTCCACTAGAAACGGAATGTTTCCTCGGATACAAAAGTGTGCGCCACTAATTGGACATCCCAATTAATTAACACCTCTCCTGAGATTCTTCTGAGAATTAAAAGCCTTCGGAGGAGAACTTCTGTAATTAAATGACTAGAGCACTATTGAAGATTTTTTATATAGAAGATTCTGCGATGTGTACGTGGGAATTGTTGAAGGTTTTGCGTGCAAGTAATCACAAGGTGTTTCGCTGCTGTAATTTAGAGGGCTCCATGTATCAAAGGCAAGATGTGGCCACAAAGTCGTTATCTTGTCTAAACTCGCGCTGAAATATACCTGCGCCCGGCCACGTCTATGTATTAATCGTACTTGGGCCATTTTTGGGTGTGTGCGCGGACAACGAGATGAGGGATTTATGGAGAAAGTGGGAGGAGTCACATTTGCATATCGGCGCAGGACTATGGATTAAGAAATGTGCGACTTTTTGCGTTACTGTTTTCTGCGCCACCTTAAAGGTGGCGTAATTATTTGTTTTAGTGCAGCATATTTATGATGTGCATTTCTTCTGTTTTAGAACTTAGCGCATGTCTCATTTCAGATGGAAAACCATCCAGTATTGTTTTGTTTTTACGTGCCTGCGTCCTCGCTCATATAGAGCTCACCGTGTGTTATGTCATGCTCTGTTTTTGGGGGGGCTGGTAGTGCCAAACATCAACTGAATCTTCGGGGCACCAAGGATAGGCAACCTAGTGCGTGCGTGCGTGCGATTGCGTTATAAGTGGATCCGCGCTGTAGCGGATCGCACTATAATGGGGTTGAGCTGTATATATATTTTATACTTTATTTAAAAATCAGATCTAAAGAGCCCGCCTCACGTAAGGTACACGGAGTGAATTGAAGGCAATACTATAAGGTCAGAAGGCAATTGTGCAGTCTACTATCACGCAATAGTACGGGGTAAGAGGCACTATATAATACCCCTCTTATACCCCCACAGGGGTTTGTCCAATCTAGCATTGGACTACCTATGATGACTGAATTCCAGTACATCATATCCATATATGCGCAGTAGGACACAGAGCTGTGACCTGGGTGTAGTCAGTGTTTCAAATTCCGGGAAAGAGACGATGAAGAAATAAAGTGGTGGAGGAAGCACACAGGAGGCTTTTCCATTTTTAAATTGTACAGGAAACGAGGAAGAACAGAACCGTGTGGCGTTCCAGTACCACAGGAACATCTACTACAGAACCTGCCCAG
This sequence comes from Ascaphus truei, assembly GCF_040206685.1. Classification (NCBI taxonomy): domain Eukaryota; kingdom Metazoa; phylum Chordata; class Amphibia; order Anura; family Ascaphidae; genus Ascaphus; species Ascaphus truei. The sequence continues at coordinate 35,590,744 of NC_134493.1, read as the reverse complement.
ACCTCCCCCCACACACGGAGCTCCTGGTCTGGTATGGAGATGAATATGGGAAAGAGCTTGGTACAAGGGGCTACGCTGTGGAAAAGTAACGAGCCAGCGCAAGGTTGGATGATCTGTGGTGTGTTTGTCAATGGAGGATTTCGGGACAGATTACTGGAAATACATCACGTGGGGTCTGGTGTAAGAAAAAGCCTTTGAAGCAAGCACAGATTCTATCCACCGAACTTTCACGTCTGCTATCTTGTAAGTAGGCTTTTTTCTGGGATACGGGATTTTAACATATCGTTGTGGTACTGCGCAATGGCTGTGTGTTCTCTTCATCATCTTTAGGAAAATCAAGGCACCACTGGTATTCGTTGTGGGACTGTGATCCATTGTGAGAGACTGATACACAAACCGTTGGACTTTATTAATTGGTATTTTATTCCATTTCTCACTAGCGCCGGGAATGGCATTTTATTTTTCATATCCACATATGTTCGATCAGAAGTGTTCATCCAACACTCACCCTTTGCTCATAGCTCCGTGCTCCGTGTTGTGTTTTTGTTTTTTATAAGACCCTATATTTTACATTCTTGGTTTGACATGAAACTTTATTTTAATTACTCCACAATCCCCCAGCCAGTGATTGAGCGCCAGGGACCAGGATCCTTTCCTGTGTACAGTACGTTCATGGAATAGCTCTCGGGAGAGAGGAAGTGTGCATTGCTGAGCAACAGCCCATTGCACACCCTGCTCGGACGAGTCCTTAGCTGACTCAGGTGATGTCTGCGTTTGGAGCTCTGGTTTGCTAGTAGTGGGGGAGTGGGTGGGAGGGGGGTTCTTGAGGACTGGAGTTGAGCCCCCCTGGTCTGAAGTACAATGCTTGGCTCTGCCAGGTGCGCGCGTCGCTGTTGCTGGAAAGGAATCCCAGTCTTTGTGTGGAGTGCAGGAGTGCAGCGGCTTTTAATTTCCCAGCTCACATAACTTTAAGACGCAATCCATGCCGGCCTTTTGTTTACATTGTTTAAATCCAGGATCGCGGCAGGGGATCTCCGGAGCTGAACGCCATTAATTTTAGCTCCGGGGACCCCCTACTTACCTCCGTAGTGGGTGCCGGTAGCTTCTCCAGGGTTCACATTATGGCTGCTTTTCAAAGCTCCCGGGCCCTTCGGGCCAATAGGAAGCCGTGATGTAATCCGGTGCAGCTTCCTATTGGCCCATGTGGCCGGGGGCTTCAAACTGCACATACAGACTTCCCAAGGAGGTGCCGGTATGTATCTCTGGAAGCTGGGGGTGTCCGCAGCTGAAATGAATGGAGTTCCGCTCTGGAGACCCCCTGATGCCAACTTGCATTAAAAAATGAAGAAACAAAAACCGCTTGAATTGCCCCTTTAATAGAAGATAGAAGCAGTTCTGTGCACTGTAGATGTGACGCAAGACACAGTCACCAGTGGAAATCTGTTCATTCTCTCTGCCCAATACATTCATCTTGGTTCTGGAGTGTAGGTTTGTAGTGGGCTTTGATACCTTTCAATGGCCAGAATTCACTAAGCATAATTCTGTACTAACGGCCATTTGCGCCAGCGGGATTCACCTTGAATACTCCTCATCAGCTCTTGTTGCATCTCCCACAATGCGTTTTTCATAGATAACATTACAGTGAACGGAGCTTTCTAAACCTAACTGGTCCGCATACTATAATCTCATTTGAAGAAACCTATATAACCGTATGAGTCGTATTATTCCTTCTAGAAATGTGCACAACTGTCAAATGCTTTCGTGAAATTCTATTCATTGTGAAACTTTTCGCCAAACTTCAAAGTCGCAGAATTAGTCTTCGATTTTGAGAGTTTCCCGTGAAATATCACTTGTGCGCGTCTGCGTGCGCCCTATTTATAATCTCGCATCAGGGCTTTTTAAAGCATTTAGCAAATCGGCATATTGAATTAACATGCCATGCTCGGGAGAACCGCTGGCGAACTCTGACTCAGCTGCGTCTTTTTCCGCAACTCAAAAAGGAGCACATTACGGGGGGTTTGCGACCTCTTGCCAAAGTTTTGCACATCTCTTATTCCTTCCACAATCTATGTATATTTCTAAGGCCGAGTCCATACAAGGACAGGCCGTGCTGAGGCGTGCGGACGCTCAGCGCTGAGCCCCTGCATCCTCAATGAGGATGCCTTGAGAGGGGGCTCGCGCGAGCGTCCGCAGCCGTGCGGAGGCTTTGGAGTTTTCAGCCGAGCGCCAAGCTGTTTTTCAGCACGCTGTCGGCTGAAAACCTCCAATGAGAGTGGGGCTGCGTCAACGTCACGGCGCCGTGACGTCGACGTCAGTGCGTCGCGGGCGATTGGCCCAGCGACGTCACTGCCCCGCCTCCCTCAGTCTCCCCCCACCTCCGATCGCGGACGCTGGCTCGCCTGTATGTGCGTGGAATCGCACAGCTTCTGCAGGCGAGCCTCAACGTCCGCGCGGTTCAGCCCGGCTCCCCCCCTCTATGGCCCGGGCCTAAGAGGGGTATGTGACATGGTGAAGTCAACCACTAACAGTTATGCCTGGGAGACATACGTCTGAGTGCTTCATCCAGCACTCAGAGGGTTAACCCAGGAGGAATGGTTGGGTAATCAGAAGGGAGCCAACACACCTGACAACCAGCATGCGATATAAGGAAGTCATTGCTGGTAATCAGGTGGCTGACTCAGAAATTATCATAGACGAGCTGCTATGCAGATGGATTCACAAGTATCTCTCTAAACCACAGTAAGAACTGTTCATATTGTTTTCGGACTGTTTGATATGTTAACGGTTTGGTAATGGATTAGCCAGCCAGCCTGATAGATAGGTTTGCAGTGTTAGTAAGCTCTTCCAATGTGGAGTAGGATTTATTTTGCTATGTTTTGTTTATGCCTTAAAGGGACAGTGTGCCCACATGTTTAGTTATGATGTGGAGAAATAAAGCCACTCAAGATTTGTTTTAACCTGAAACTACACGTATGGACTATTGCCTGACCTCGGCTACAGGCCGTCCTGCCACAGGGTACCTTTTAAACGCCAATCATGTTGCAGCTGCTTGTCCGGGATTCCACCGCACGTAGCATGTCCAAACACAAGCGCTTATGAGAAGAGGACGTCAATTCACTTCTGATCCATTACAGCAACAGTAAACAAAAGCATTTATCATATGCTGAACGAATGAACCCCTTGTAACTGCATCGTTACCATTGCCTATTATAAGAATATGCCGAGGATGAGGATGTCCCTGCGCTGTTATATATTTGCACATCTAGTTCAGTCAGAATATAGGTCAGCTGTTCTTCTACACTGCCAGGCTGCTCTAGTCTAATTTATAGAAGTTTACATGGCGTGGGAGAGCTGTGATATTCGCACAAGTTACACAGCTGCTGGGTTTCACAGGTTAGGTTCTCTTTTATGCTTTAGAATAAGTCTAAATGACACTGCCAGCAAGAAATATTAGCATCTCTAACACAAGTTAAGGCTGCAGCTAGCTGGGTAAATTGACGATTCTCAGAATGTTTTGGAACCGTCAAATTATTTATCACATCTAAACAGCATATACTGTAGTAGTACAGGCATACCCCGCATTAACGTACGCAATGGGACTGGAGCATGTATGTAAAGCGAAAATGTACTTAAAGTGAAGCACTACCTTTTTTCCACTTATCGATGCATGTACTGTACTGCAATCGTTATATACATGCAGAACTGATGTAAATAACGCATTTCTAACAGGCTCTAGTCTATAGTCTCCCCGCTTGCACACAGCTTCGGTACAGGTAGGGAGCCAGTATTGCTGTTCAGGACGTGCAGACAGGCGCATGCGCGAGCTGCCGTTTGCCTATTGGGCGATATGTACTTACTCGCGAGTGTACGTAAAGTGAGTGTCCTTAAACCGGGGTATGCCTGTATAATTATGTTTGTTTTCCTCCAAGTGGCCCAGGAAACGGGTCAGTGTGTTGATGTGTATGTAATTAAGCCGCGTGTAGGACTGCTGTTTTGTCATCTTCCATAATTAACCAACCTAATGTATTCTTCACCAGGTACCTGCCACTTTGGGTATTTCTGGAATGTATCCCATGTTTCCCCCCTGCAGAATTTGTCAGTGTGTGATTATTGTATTATTTACTTGAATCTTGTGGAGGAGGCGAAGGATGGTAATAATCCTGCTGGATTCATATCTTCCGTGCACCCTGACCTGCATGCCCAGGCCAGACAGGCTTTTGTGATGTCATCTGAAATCACTCAGCCCCCAACAGCCTTTTAATCTTCATTCAACCTCCTCCTCAATGGGATTCGAGCCCCCTTTTCCGTGTCACAGATTGGAGGAGTTGGTGTTTTCTTGGTTTTCTGTATAAAAATGAAGCTTCTGCTGCCTTTCTCCCTCAGCGCTGGCATTGCTGTCGGTTTCTATGGCAACGGGGAGACCAGCGATGGAATCCACAGGGTGACATATTCACTGAGACATGTGAACCGCACCATGGCAGGAATCCAAGACCGGGTACGTAACAAGGAAATGGGAGGTGTCACTGCTGGCTGGGATCTTTTTGAACGGAGATAATGAGAATTATTGGGTGGGGAATTAAAAATGGTATATTAGCGTATAGGGATCCAAGTTAAAATGGATAAGAAGCAAAAAGTGACAGTGTGCGCATTTGCATGTAATTACCCACAATCCCTGACAGCATTGTATGCAAAGAGTTAATGGGGAAAGGCAGGTCTGTGTACATTTCTGAGACGTGAATGTGATCATAAGTGGTATTTTTATTTGCTTTACACACGCGCACACACACACACACGCACACATGTGTAGTAGACAGCGACGCACCAGCGGGAGAAGCCGTTGAGAGTCCGCTGCATACTGGAGGGGCGGGTGCAGTAACATTGGCAACATGTGCGTGTGTATCGGAGGGACAAACATGGAAAGATTGCAGGCTCCAGCACAATTGTGTTAAGGGAAAAGTCCCCCCCATATTATTTGTGGCTTTGTGTGTCCGTGTGCATCTGTCGCACGGATACTCACTTGCACTCACCTGCTCACTCGCTTGCACTCACCTGCTCACTCGCTTGCACTCACTGACACACACACTTATTGACACATTCTCTACCTTGCAACATTGTTAAAACACCTCTACCTGCCACAACCACACTATCAGAATTTAGGGCAGGCAAGGGATGAGTCCCGGAGCTCTCCTCTCCCCGCACATCGCTGGTACCCGCTGTCCTCCCCCCACCACCACCCGCACGGCAGAGCTCGGACTCACCTGTCACCACCACCACCGGGAAAAACCCGCCCTATCCTTCATTGCTGTCACGCTAGCAAAGCAGGAATAGGGGGCGCTGTGGCCTGTCGCGGCGGTGACTTACAGGCCAGTCAGCACAGCACACAGCAAAGGCGCCAGAGGCGACGTTTTAGGTTCCCAAAATGTTTCCATCCCTTGTGTGTATATAAATCGAAATAAGCAGGGAAATGTTTTCAGACTATGTAGGTGTCTGTGTGTCTGTGTCTGTGATTCTTCAAGCACTCTAGATGCAAGTAACAAATACAAGATGCTTCCAATTTTTTACCTTTTTTAATAAACTGGTTTTTATAAAGACTTTCTCACTGAACCCAAATGGCACCTGAGGAATACCAAACGTGGGACACAGCAGCTGTATGTTTCAGGTTTTAGTCCGGATACATTTAGCTGTATATTTTAGGTTTTCGTCATTGTATCGATGCTTTCTAGGTCTCCGATACAACAGTGACTCTGAACCAAACAGTGGAGCCAAGTCTGGTAGAGCTGGAAGTAATGTTTACAAAACATACCGATTACCTTCACATTGTCCAGAAACTTCAGGGTCTCCTGTACACGCTAGTCCAGCAAACCTCGGAAATACCGTTCTGGAGGAATTCCAAGGTTTCCCTGGATGACCTGGCAGCCCACGTGGATCTGTATGACTGGTACAGGTGAGCAGTGTTACATATCACACCCCCACCGCGAACACAATTAATGTATAGTCCTAAATGGTATTATACTGGTCAGCATGTGACCCTATTTTTAGGAAGATTTTGGTAGGAACAGGCAGCAGATTTCTTCATCTTCCATTGGCGTTGATTGGGTTGAGGGAACTTTTCCGTGAGACAAGTAGAAAAATTACACGTTTTTCAACCCATTATTAAGGGAACCTGCCACATATAGGTTGGGTTTGCCAGTGTGAGTGGAACATTTCACTGCACATATTTCATACAATGTTAAGAAAGATGTTGTGGCTAACAAAACACAGAGCTACAAATCGAGGCAGTTTTAACTTCTTCAAACCCCCCGGGAAAGTTGAATGTTTGGTAGGATTCCATAAAACCCTACTTTTAAATCCCAAATCCTCCTAAGTAAGGTGTATAAGAAAATAACCGCCTCTTGTAACATGTTCTGGGCATGTATCCGACGTGTCCCTGAGTTAAACCAGGTGTATTTAATAAAGTACCCGTTCCTCATACTAGCTGTATTAAGAGACGCACCGCTTATTACATTTTAGGCTCTTTTTGCTGAAACCTCCCTGTTTTTCTTGGCTGTGTTTCCTAGCTCAGAATATGTGCCGGAATGTAACGAACGGAGCGTTTTTTCAATGGTCTTTTGGTGAAGGGAATAGTTCTGTTGAGTTTTGACATGATTATAAACTTAAAACTGCACCTAAGAAACCGGCACACGTAGAACATTAAAGCAGCAAAACAGGGAAAATCCTATGTTTTTTTTTTTTTTATTAGATAATACTGTTGATGATTTTTTTTTTAACATACAGATCTCTCTTTGATTTCTATAGCAAACATTTAGAAAGTCATATCCGCTTCCTCCCATTAAACAGGCTGACGCACACCTTTCTTAGCTCTGCCCTTTGGCAACAAAGTATTACAAACAGATCTGTTGCTGTGTTCTGGAAGCTGTAACAATAATGTGTTACACTTCGTAATATAATGTGACATATCATATTTCACAAACTGCAGCACAACGTTAGAAGGCGGCCATTTCATTAGGCACGCAATCCGGGTTTAGAACAGGATTACCACACGATTGCCATTTTATGTAAGAATGTCGAATTATACTACATTCATATGCTTTACATGTAAAAATAAGAAAGAAAGAGAGGGGGGGGATATAGTATTGCTGCATTAAGAGCAAGTACTTTTGCATGAGCTTCTGTGCTCGTTATTAGGAGTGTACCTTTTTAAAGGTGTGATTTTGCAAATCTAGGCCCAAAAACATAACTGTAAAACGCTTATTACATTTCACACAATGTATCAATACTAGAAGGGTAGGTATGTTGCAGGCTGTGATACCAGTTAATGGATCAACACAGGAGCTCTGTATAAATTAGAGTGGAACGAGCATTTGAACCCTCACTAGGTGACTTCTTCCTCCGTCCAACCTGCAACAAATCTACACAGAATATGTAGAATAGGCATTTTTTTTGGTGGGGGTGGGTGGGACGCTTTCGCAGTTGCTGATGGTTGTATTTGTCATAGTAAATCATGAATGCAGCATGTCCATCTTTCACCATGGTACCAGAAGGGTCTGCAGCCACAAACATTAGGAGGATGATCTCCCCGGACACACACTGTCAATAAACAAGTATGGTCAATTACCGAGTGACATGTTGAAAATGGTAGAGAACCAGTAATAGCTTTCTGTTATATTCCATGAATCGGCTATAACTGGGGCTTTCCACTGATTCCCATCACCAGGTTGTTCTTCCGTATTCTGTGCATTATGCATGCTGTATTTAGTGGTATTTATTTATATTTCTCATTTGATCTTTCTGCACCCTTAACCACAAAGCACGGAGGGGGGAAAAAGGCAGGTGAAAGTAGCAAAATATGCAGATTAAAAACGTATTTAAAAATATATATATATAGTGGATAACTTTTTGGACACATGTATAAGACCTTTATCCGCAAGATTAATTTGAGTTACTGTTGTTTTTGCCTAGGATTGAATTCTTAAGTGCTGCTTGTCACTGCAAAACGAATATTGGGCTGATATTAAAGCCCTATGTCTTCTTGTCTGTAGGTGGTTGGGGTACCTGGGTCTGCTTCTTTTCCATGTCCTTATCTGCTTGTTGGTTCTGTTTGGGCTGATCCGGAACTCCAAGGCCATTCTGGGAGGGTAAGTAAAACTATTAGATTAGCAGTTTCTGTTCTTACAAACTCGGGGGCGGGCTGGTCGGGGCACCAACCAAAAAGGGAGCACTGCACGCTCCGACCACAATGCCATCTTTAAAACGTCGGCGTCCTGGGCAGCCTCGTCAATGTCGAAGGATATTTTAAGATGGCGCCGGAGTGGCAGGCGAGCGTGGGACTCGGAGCGGTAAGAGACATTGACGAGGGCACTCAGCCACGCGGGGATGTTGATGGAGCAGGGGATGGGCGCGCAGGACCTGTCCCGCATCGCCAATATCCCACGTGGCTGAACGCCCTTGTCAATGTCCCTTGCTGCTGCCACCGCCACTCCGAGTCCTGCGCCTGCAGCTCGGATGCGCCATATTTAAATGTCCCTCGACATTGACGAGCCTGCACAGGACTCGGACACTTGAAGATGGCGTCTAGGTTGGAACGCGCTCTTTACCGCCTCTTATTTCAGCGTTGCGTGGTGGCGCGTTTCCATGACAACGGGATGTCATGTGGCATCATGTTGTAATAGAGATGGGGGGGGGGGAAAACAAGCGCAAAGAATACTGTGAGCTAAAAGGATACTTGTAGTTCCAATGTAGACAATAAATATAAATTCCCTTGATGGGTGCCGCACCGGGTAGCACGTGGGTTCGTTCTAAACCACATGAATAGTAGAAGGGGAGGATTTCAATGCGCACAGTCTCATCAAAATGGGAAATATATGAAAAAGAAGAAAGAAAAAAAATAACACACTAGTGTGATATTGTATATAACAATGTTAGCAAAGAAAGTGTTGCACTCACATTTCGTGAAATCTAACGGGCATTTCGGTTGCTAAGTTTAACCACACTGATGTTGCAGACTCTCCGTTATCAGGACACCTCCGATGATATACACCGTCTCCAGCAGCAGGACTCGCAGTGTCGCGCAGGCTCACCGTACGCAGGATATTCTCAATAGAACAGATGAAACACAAATAGTGTGATACTGTATATATAAGTATAAGATGAATGCTAAACGACATATACACTCACATTTTGTGTTATACACATTGGCTTTTGGTTGTTAAAAGTGACCAACTTCAGAGGGTGGTTCTGGAGTCACAGGATACCTCCAGTAAAAAAGGGAAAAGGACGCAGGAAAAGGACTAAATCTTTGTGAGATAAAAACAAAAGCAGAGCTGCTCCCAGACTACCAGAAAAATCTGCACTGAATCAGCTGAATCCCCACTCTCAATGCACCCCAGGGATGGCCATACACCAGGGAATATCACATGGAGGGGGTACAGAGCTCCAGACAGCTCCCGGGGTCTAGTGCAGTCCTTGCAAGTGAGAAATAAAAGTCCCAACGCGTTTCGTCTAATCAGACTTCTTCCAGGGGTTTTCACGTTGTAATAGCAACGCATCGCCATGTGGCATCGCGCCGTGAATTCACGCTGTGACGCTGCAGGAGGAAGGGTGTCAACATTTTCGGAAGTGTCTCGGTCCAGCACTGTACAAACTGTAAGATCAATAACATGACGTGATTACTTTGCAGTAACAGTGCTGGGGTGGGAGTTACGCAGCAGAGACTTATCCTCTCCAAGTCATTTCATAAGGATTCATCCTCGGCTCTGGGTTGTAATTCTACAAACGTATTTCCAAAGCTTTTTAGAGCTGCAGTCCTCCCAGAAGCCTATATGAGTTTCACTCCTATAATGTACCAGGTTTATTTTTTTTTTGTAGGTTAAAAATCATGATTCCTAGCTTCTGAGGTCACCGTGGTAACATGTAGACTGCTGGGCTCTGGGGTGAGCTGCATTTTAACCTCCCGGCCACTTAGTGTTTCAAACGTTTGCATCCCCTGGGCAGAGCGTCAGATTTTACAAATCAAAACGAGATTGCGGAGATATCTTACAACGGCTGCTTTAAAAAGAAAACGGGAGGAAAAAATACTTCTATAATTACCCAATTACATATGGACAAGTCACTTTGTCATGGCTGCCCCGTCTTTAGCACAAGTGCCCCTGCTCCCTGTGCCCAGGTCGGCTGGGATTATTGTGGGACTCGATGCAGGGTATGTGGTGCGGGGGCCTCTTACCTCACCATCTCCTGCAGTGTCCCTCATCAGGGCGCCGCGGCATCAAAAGGCGGCGCACTGCCGTGACAGCGTGACCTCATGCGGTGTCATGGCAACACAGCGCTGCCATGGAGTCCTGTAGTCATTGCAACGTGACGGCGCATGACGCGCACAAGCGGCCACACCGTACATTGATCCATATTCAAAGTGACAAAGAAGATGATGCTCTTCTGGAGGCTTGTGTGGGTTTCACTTAGGTGGTACTCATTAGCTTAGGGACCCATGGTTCTGTGCTGAATAAGAGATCCGAACTACATTTCCCAATCGCCTAACCCAGGGTTTCTCAACTCCAGTTCTCAAGAATCCCCCTCCCCCTAACATGTCAGGTTTTCAGGATATCCCTGCTTCATCACAGGTGGCTCAATCAGTGGCTGAGTTGAAGACTGAGCCACTGATTGAGCCACCTGTGCTGAAGCAGGGATATCCTGAAAAACCTGACCTTTTGGGGGGTCTTGAGCACTGGAGTTGATAACCCCTGATCTAACCGGTATGATTTGTCCGCAAGTTGCACACATTGCGCACAAATGTAACTATCAGAAATAAAAAAACTTGGACTTGACACAGTCACCATGGCAACACAAGCCACATTCATAGCAACACAAGCCACATTCATGGCAACACAAGCCACATTCATGGCAACACAAGCCACATTCATAGCAACACAAGCCACATTCATGGCAACACAAGCCACATTCATGGCAACACAAGCCAGCTGGATTGCTGTTTCAAGACAGCCAATTATAATTTTTCTTGTGTTTTATTAGGGTTTTGAAACGTGGATCTGTGGTTCTTGTAAGAGCATTTTTAATCAACGTGCTTTATCCGAGACGTAATCGATAAATGATGCCGCAAATGTCTCTGCCACTGTCCCCAAGGACTCCCAATCACTAAGTGAAACGGGACGCCTCGGGTCAGTGGGGAATGTTTATGTACTTCGGTGTATGGTTTTTGCTTCCAAGTCTTTTACTTTTCAAGCACTACAGGAAACCTGATGTTGGCTCGAACACTGCAAATCGCATCCCCATGCAGCGCTGACGTGCCCTGCTTAAGTTTTAGTGCTGTACCTGCTCTTTCACCCCCAACCCTCTCCGATGAGCTAAACGTTCTTCCCTTGTACGGAAGGAATATCATTATTCCAGGGGAAAATTCAACTCTTGGCAGGTTTAAGATGAGACACATTGTAACAAGAAATCATCATCGTTGGACAAAGATGGTACTCGACTGGATTCCAAGAGAGATTAAAAGACCAAGACGACGACCAAAAGTAAGACGGGAGGATGAAATCAGAAAATGTGTTAGAGCAACGTGGAGAAGAGAGGCGCAAACCACAGTACCTGGGAGATGATTGGGGAGGCTGCATCCAGCAGTGGGACAACAAGGGCTGAAGATGATATATGCACACACACACACCATTCAGGACCAGAGCTGTTTGCAATGCTTGGTGGGTTAAACCTGCCTTTCGTGTGTGTGTGTGTGTGTGTGTGTGTGTGTGTGTGTGTGTGTGTGTGTGTGTGTGTGTGTGTGTGTGTGTGTGTGTGTGTGTGTGTGTGTGTGTGTGTGTGTGTGTGTGTACTGAAATACTACACATCGAAGATTAGACATTGGCAGCCGAAGAGAACCATTTTGCCCAACTAGTCCGCAACTCTCGTCACTCACACAACTAGGGCACTACAATAAAGGTCTCTCACACAACTAGGACACAACAATAACTGTGTCTCACACAACTAGGACACTACAATAACTCTCTCACACACAACTAGGACACTACAACAACTGAGAAGAAGAGGAGCGCTCACAATTCCGGAAGTTCTGCCTTGGGTTCCCGTCCTTCCAGCAAACATTTGGGAAAATACTGCAGTAAAAGAGATGAACCTCCCCCCCACCCCCCTCAACGTTTCGGTCCCATATTCTGGAAAAGGGCCGCAACGTTGATCTGTGTTAAAGAAACACATATATTTCTTTATAAGACCATCGGCGAACGGTTCATCTCTTTTACTACACTTTGGTATATTACTAGGAATAGCATGTCCAACATTTTACCCTTTGTTGACAATATCCTATTTAATTTGTTTAATATGAAATACCTGCTTTCCACATCAGCATTGGTTGGTTAAACCTTTAAAGATGGCTCCCGTTACACTCTGCCATGTACTGTAGTGTTTCAAACTTTCAATATTCTCTCCATTATTTCCCCCCCATGGTTGCATATGTACGTGTCACCATATAAGGATACTATAAGCATTATTACCAACGTGAATGTAACCTATGATTGCTCTGGTAACATTATCCTGCTGTTTCTATGATGTGTTTAAAGTGAGATTGTCTTACTCAAACTGTTTATTGCTTGATATCTGCCATCTCCCTACAGCAGGATTTCCCTGTGGTCCTAACGTTACCTGTTTATCTGCCCTGAAGATTTGGGTTTTCTCTTAGCTTTGAGCTCAAAGCTCTTGAAAGTGTCTAATCCTCATTATTAATTCAGTGGCTACATAGCTGTACTTTGAAGCTCCTTCGCTGTTTTGTTTTATCTATCTGTACTTATGCTATCTGCGTAGTTGGCTTCTGCTTGCAGGTTGCGTGAGGGTAAAGGATGAGTCAGAAGTCTTTCCTTTCCCACGAAAACAAATGTAAGAAATTGTGCTCCCACAACTTCAGATCTTCAACGAGGGTCAACTCCTGTTTAATGGCGTAGAACAAATGGAATCCATACCGAGCAGGCACCGGTGTTCTGCTGGTTGTGCTGTGCGTTTCTCTTGGCAACTCAAATCGCTGTTGAAACTGGCATTGCTTCTCTAACCAGTTTGTGGCATGAACGATAGCTGGAGGTTTAATTGGTTATTGAATGATTCAAAGTACAGCTATAGTGACCCTGCTTTGGTAGCAGAATGTATGAGACCGGAGCGGATGGATGACATTTGTGGGGTAATGCGGGTGGATATGGTTACATTCTAGCGCAGACCTCGAAAACAAATAATTTGGAGGTTCTAGGTCGTCTGATCTACAGCAATATATATCAATCAATATGTATCAATCAATATACGGTATATCATAGGCCGTGAATGGCAAAGACATTCCAAAGGCAGTGACATTTTCTCTCTCACGCTTGTTTCGGTTGGTTACTCTCTCCCCACTTGAAAGAGAATTGTAACCCCCCCTAATATACAGGCCGAAAGTATGTGAAAATCAAATTGGGATTTCAACTTTCAGAAGTCTCATGTCCATGACTTAACCCCTTGAGTACTGCTAGGGAAAATAGCTGTAAAAGAGTGTAAGCTCCTAGGGGAAGGGACTTCCTTCCTATTGTCGGTTTGTTTTAACACATACGTACTCTTCTTGCCGCACAATGTTATTTCTCTCCCTCCCACGTTGTACTGCGCTGCGGAATCTGTTGGCGCCATACAAATGAAAGATTATAATAATGGCAAATGCATACTATTCTCCCCCAATTGGTTATATTCAGCAACTTCATTTTAGTGGTCCGTGTTGCACACTTTGTGCCTCCGTATGGATATTACAGGTTTTGCTTCTGTTTTGATAACATGCATTTGTAGTAAGTCTGGGGGACGTGACATTTTCTGGGGGAGATGGGGGGGGGGGGGGGGGGGGGGCATGCACTTGCAGAGGCCACGCGCCGCGCTCTTCCGTACAACATGTAAATGAAATGCCGGGGGAGCGTGCGAGTTCTGTGCAACTCCCTCTGACCTGCTCTCAGCCGGCTTCCCAGGGTAACGCGACGTCACATGACGCCAGAGAGAAGGTACGGGGGGGAGAGCAGGCAGGGGGGCGCAAAGGAAAAAGTTTGCGCAGCGCTGCAGTAAGGTGCACCACGCCCGTGATGTGTCATGCTGTGTGTTATATTATTGTACAAGTTACAACATGGCGAAGTCTATCGTTTTCTCCCTGCGATGTTGACTTTAGCGCTCGCCTCTCTCTCGTCTTTGTACAGCGTGTGTTTCCTCGGCGTACTCGCTCTCATCATAAGCTGGTCATCCATGGGTCTGGAGCTTGCAGTTGCTGTGGTAAGTGTTGACAATTATGCTTGAAGCAACTGGTCAAGTCGCTGCCTGCGTTGTGCAGGCCATTAGATTGTAAGCTCTTAAACCCAACGGTTTTCAGTGGCGCGCTTTTATTCTAACGGCTGGAACGCTGCATACCCTAGCATTGCTTTCTATTATAAGGCAAACAGATTATCCCATACTGGGCACCTTTACCTAATGTGCCGAATTTTCTAAGTCACTTCTGTGTGTTCCCAAAGGGCTCGAGTGACTTCTGTGTGAATCCTGACACCTTCGTCTCCGCAGTGGTAAAGGACAGAGATGTGCTGAGCGCAGGTAACTGTTCCCACTGATTCCTACAACAGCTACGTTTTGACTTGACACAATGGAAACCAATATATCTCCCCCACTCCTTTTAACTCACTCCTAATATAAGTGGTTTAACGAGACAGACCGCTCCTGTATACGATTGTATGTATGTATGTATGTATGTATACAGGTGTTGGGTGAGTGCTGAAGTGCCTGGTCCAGTTCTGATATAGGTTGATCAAAAAGGTAAAGCTGTGCGTCATACAATATTTTTTCTTTGGACTATGTATGTACGATTTGAGGAAGCTTCTTGTCTGCTGAACCTATTTAAATTACCATAACATTATACGGCCAGTCCCATGCAGCAGGAAAACGTATGCGTGTATCCCCTTTTTCTCTACTAATGTTTATCTGTTTTGACTAAAGATGGTATGATTAGATATTATACAAACAATGGACAAAAATAACAAGTCCTCTCCGGCTTTGGGGGCTGACCGTTTTATCAAAAGACGAGGTTAAAAAACAAACTCTCAAGCATTAATTTAACATGTTATAAGTATAAAAATACTTCTGCGTGTTCGACTTCATTTTTTCTTAAGGCAGGGGGTGCTAACTCCAGTTCTCATGCTCCCAACCCAACAGGTCAGGTTTTCAGGATATCCCTGCTTCAGCACAGATGGTTCAATCAGTCACTGCTTTAGCACAGGAGGCTCAGCCTTCGATTGAGCCACCTGTGCTGAAGCTAGGATATCCTGAAAACCTGACCTGTAGGAGGGGGGGGGGGGTGGACTTGAGGACTGGAGTTGAGCACCCCTGTCTTAAGGTATAATCACCCTCATTTAACCTCTTTAACATGCAATGTCTTTAGTTCACTCTTAGTCGTATTTACTCTTTAAGGACTGCATTGCAGGATTGATTTTGAGCCTGGGAGTACTTGATAGAAATACTCTTGTGTAACCTAATTTAGTACCAGTTATATCCTGTAGTACTCAGGGCTGGCATCATAAACCATTTGTAAAGTTATGCTACAAAGATGAAGGCAACTTTAGGATATAAATAGGTCTTGAAACCAGTGGGACTGCAAAGGTACAGACTATGGTAATACAACAAGAAACAGCTTTCCAAGGGCCCTGGACCTGAGTCTCGGGATGTTAAACGAAGAGGTCCTTCTGAAGGGGAGGGGGGGGGGGGAGAAGGGGTGCTGAGGGTTGTTGAGCAGCAGGGGTGCTGATGGGTTGTTAAGGGGGGGTGCTTTTGAACATTGGGGGGGTTGGAGTGGGCACGGGTGCTGAAGGGTTGATTAGCGCGGAGGGAGTGGAAAGGGATGTTGAGCAAGGGAAGAGTATGGAGGGTTGTTGAGTGGGGGAGGAGTGGGAAGGGTGCTGAAGGGTTGTTGAGCATGGGGGAGGTGGAAGCGTGCTGAAGGGTTTCTGTGCGGGGGGGGGAAGTAGGAAGGGATGTTGAGCGGGGTGGAATAACAAGGGTTGTTGAGCGGGGGAAGGGGTGAGCAGGGGGTTGGGAAATGGTGCTTAAGGGTTGTTGAGCATGGGGGGGTGGAAGCGTGCTGAAGGGTTGCTGAGTGGGGGGGAGTAGGAAGGGATGTTGAGCGGGGGGAATGGGAAGAGGTGCTGAAGGGTTGTTGAGCCGGGGGTGGAGGGGGGGGGTAGTGGGAAGTGCCTGTAATATTCCTATGTGCTGTGTACCGCGCCATATACGGTAATTGGGAGAAAAGCGCTATATGAAATAGTTATTACATGGGCCCCAGTATTAAAACATATTAAGAAAAATATTGTTTTACCAGCAGATATATTTTTCAAGTGCAAAGGTAATGTTGTATTTATACATGCGTATTTATACATGCGTGTATATATACATGCGTATTTATACATGCGTATGTATACATGCCAAATGCAGGCGTCATCAGAGGGAATGTTTGAAACCGATCAAAAATAATGAGAGCTCAGGAGAAGGGGGGATGTTTTTCCTGGGGTTTTACAGCAAACAAAAAATTGTATGACCCTAAACCAGAGGTGGTCAACTCGTGTCCTCAAGGGCCACCAACAGGTCGGGGTTTCAGGATATCCCTGCTTCAGCACAGGTGGGTCAATCAGTGGCGCCGTCTTTAACTGAGTCACTGATTGCGCCACCTGTGCTGAAGCAGGGATTTCCTGAAAACCTGACCTGTTGGTGGCTCTTGAGGACTCGAGTTGACCACCCCTGCTCTAAACCTTCCTATTATTTTAATGCTGGCCCAACTAGTAGTAAAGGGTTAATATAAAAATGCATCTGTGTGCTGGTGTTGTGTGGTTTTTAAAGTGTCCAAAAGCTGGTGCAAGGTTTTTTGGATGAAGTTGCACCGCAGCGCTGTGTTATTGCTGGGGGAGGGGGGTCCGATGATACAGCATGTCCTTAATGGCTATGTTGTCACAGCTGCTAACTGGCTAACATAAACTCCATCACAAAATAGGTTTGGGGGTTCAGCAGGGTTAAAGGGATAACTCCGTTTAGGCGGCTAATAGGATAATGTAGTGTTTCTAACTTATTTTATGCTGGAAAAATTGCTTTATGGTGCTCTTCACAGGCTCTTCTCTCATAGTAAAGGGGTTGTCAGTGTTTTTCGACAGGGGTTTCCCGGGCGCCCCTAATGGGTTCCCTGCACTTTTCAGGCCATTTGAAAATGTTACCAAGTGCAGAAGAATTTACAATGCATCTGATATCAGACGCGCTATTAGAGAGGGTTGGGGTTCCTTACAATGCATCTGATCTCAGACGCGCTATTAGAGAGGGTTGGGGTTCCATACAATGCATCTGATCTCAGACGCGCTATTAGAGAGGGTTGGGGTTCCTTACAATGCATCTGATCTCAGACGCGCTATTAGAGAGGGTTGGGGTTCCTTACAATGCATCTGATCTCAGACGCGCTATTAGAGAGGGTTGGGGTTCCTTACAATGCATCTGATCTCAGACGCGCTATTAGAGAGCGTTGGGGTTCCTTACAATGCATCTGATCTCAGACGCGCTATTAGAGAGGGTTGGGGTTCCTTACAATGCATCTGATCTCAGACGCTCTATTAGAGAAGGTTGGGGTTCCTTACAATGCATCTGATCTCAGACACGATATTAGAGAGGGTTGGGGTTCCTTACAATGCATCTGATCTCAGACACGATATTAGAGAGGGTTGTAGTTCCGCAGAATTTCACAATATCATTATAGGGTTCCTTAACCCAGTGGATTTCAACCTTTTTTTTTGTTAAGTGGTTGCTGCGATCTCTACTGGAGACATAATACCTTTTAGACCCTGTAACATACTATTTTATTTTAGTTAAACGAACATTCCCTCATAGTTGCCAGTTACATTTCTTAGGGGCCTCTGAATGGGGAAATGTTTGTCAATAAATTGTTTTATTTTCCCTTATCCCCTCCTGTCCTTAACAGGGAACCAATAAAGATAAGGGGGGCTGGAGAGGGGGGACTCTGGCTGTACAATCACACAGTGACATCACACAGTGACATCACACAGAAAGTACCAGCCAGAGGAAATCAAGCCTCTCTCAAGTCTCACTTTAAAATATAAATACTTATAGGTGTCAGATTTCGGTATAAATTACCCAGGTGAGACCCCTTAAACATGTCACTGGAATTAGCTTGCTTTGGTCCTAGGATGGATTGCCCCTTTAAGTTCATATTATGAGGCAGCTGTGATCCCAACTCTTCCACCGTTCTCCCTTGTAGATAAGGTTCCATCTGCATGTGTAATTTAGCAGCGGCACACTTTGAACCTGGTAAGAATTCCATTTAAAGCATCAAAGGGATGTCCTGATATATGGGATGCCATATTCTACAGAAGACCCAGGCCTATCCCTGACTCTCCTGCAAGACGGATCCATTCTTTCAAGTACAGTAATTGCCTTGGGGGTTAACGGGCACTTGAGCTTTCTGCAGAAGAGCTCGGGAGCGTTCTGTTTCCTTGCAGGATATAATTGGGCTTCTCACTAAAGCAAAAATGTGAAAAAGAAAAAATGTGCACAAGCGCTAAAGACTAAAACACCAGTGTGACAATTGCAAAATATATATATATAAAGGCTGCCTAGTAATACTGTCAGTACTGACAGAGAAAGTGAAAGTGAAAACAAAGAAAAACCTGGCGCCAAAAGTTCATTGGATAATCCTGTACTCCTCAGGGGATCAGCACACTTGCTTGACAGGCCATATAGGGGAAAAAACACAAACAGACACAGATCATAGTGCAACACTGTAGGGTTAAAACAGGTCTACACTAATACACACACTGCACATATAACATAGAGACTCCTAGTGACTATAAAAACTATTTATTAAATAAAAAGAACTATGCCATAAAATGGTTTGGACAAATGAGAACACCGCTGGTCATCCAGATATGAAAAATCAGAGCCCTACTTACAAGCAGCAAGGCAAATACAGGCAATGCAACAAAGAGTCTTCCGGCTGCTGCTGATGTCTTTGCAGAGATGTGATTCCTGCTGCACCGTGACTCTCGTGCTGACTCTCCCTCCAGGGGTTAACAGGAACAGTGGCAGTGTTGGAGGCCTGCTTGTGGGGCTCACAGCTCTCCTCCACGTGAGGCTGCTCTCCTCACTTCCTCCTCCGGTTACACAGGCTGTCTCAGCGTGCCTGCACGCGAGTGTGCACGTGCCCTTAAAGGGACAGTACAAACGTCCTGTATGCCAAGAACTAACGGCTGCAATGGGGCTCAAATGTGACCAAGTGTCCCAAAAAGTCCAATACCAAGCTCAAAGTGACTGTGTCACCTGCCCTACGCGTTTCGTGGATGTTACTCCACTTCCTCAGGGGCTACAAAGACTGACACTGAATGACATGTACATATACCCTAACCAATTAAAAATTAATTGATTTTTCATATCTGGATGACCAGCGGTGTTCTCATTTGTCCAAACCATTTTATGGCATAGTTCTTTTTATTTAATAAATAGTTTTTATAGTCACTAGGAGTCTCTATGTTATATGTGCAGTGTGTGTATTAGTGTAGACCTGTTTTAACCCTACAGTGTTGCACTATGATCTGTGTCTGTTTGTGTTTTTTCCCCTATATGGCCTGTCAAGCAAGTGTGCTGATCCCCTGAGGAGTACAGGATTATCCAATGAACTTTTGGCGCCAGGTTTTTCTTTGTTTTCATTCTCACTAAAGCGGCAATCCTCCTCCACTTCCCCCCACAGAAACATATGTGAGTTTAACCTAGGGGTCTCTAACTGAGTCCTCAAGGGCCACCAACAGGCCAGGTTTTATGGGTATCCCTGCTTCAGCACAGGTAGCTCAATCAGTTCCTGCTTCAGCACAGGTGGCTCAATCAGTGGCTGAGTCAAAAACCGAGCCACTGATTGAGCCATCTGTGCTGAAGCAGGGATATCCAAAAAACCTTGCCTGTTGGTGGCCCTTGAGGACTGAGTTTGAGACCCCTGGTTTAAACTTTACAATGTGAGTAAAAAAAATATATGCATTTTTAGTATTAAAATATCCTGACTTTCGTAATTAACTTGGTTACCACGGTAACCTTTAGATTGCACTGGGCTCTGGGGAGAGCTCCATTTTTAAACCTCCCCCCTCTCCGCCACACCCTGTGATGTGGCTAATACCAGAGTCCCCGCACTCTGTGACGCGGTGAGTACGTGATGGGCCGCTCCGTGTGACGCGGTGAGTACGTGATGGGCCGCTCCGTGTGACGCGGTGAGTACGTGATGGGCCGCTCCGTGTGACGCGGTGAGTACGTGATGGGCCGCTCCGTGTGACGCGGTGAGTACGTGATGGGCCGCTCCGTGTGACGCGGTGAGTACGTGATGGGCCGCTCCGTGTGACGCGGTGAGTACGTGATGGGCCGCTCCGTGTGACGCGGTGAGTACGTGATGGGCCGCTCCGTGTGACGCGATGAGTACGTGATGGGCCGCTCCGTGTGACGCGGTGAGTACGTGATGGGCCGCTCCGTTTGACGCGGTGAGTACGTGATGGGCCGCTCCGTGTGACGCGGTGTGTACGTGATGGGCCGCTGCGTGTGACGCGGTGAGTACGTGATGGGCCGCTGCGTGTGACGCGGTGAGTACGTGATGGGCCGCTCCGTGTGACGCGGTGAGTACGTGATGGGCCGCTGCGTGTGACGCGGTGAGTACGTGATGGGCCGCTGCGTTTGACGCGGTGAGTACGTGATGGGCCGCTCCGTGTGACGCGGTGAGTACGTGATGGGCCGCTCCGTGTGACGCGGTGAGTACGTGATGGGCCGCTCCGTGTGACGCGGTGAGTACGTGATGGGCCGCTCCGTGTGACGCGGTGAGTACGTGATGGGCCGCTCCGTGTGACGCGGTGAGTACGTGATGGGCCGCTCCGTGTGACGCGGTGAGTATGTGATGGGCCGCTCCGTTTGACGCGGTGAGTACGTGATGAGCCGCTCCGTGTGACGCGGTGAGTACGTGATGGGCCGCTCCGTGTGACGCGGTGAGTACGTGATGGGCCGCTCCGTGTGACGCGGTGAGTACGTGATGGGCCGCTCCGTGTGACGCGGTGAGTACGTGATGGGCCGCTCCGTGTGACGCGGTGAGTACGTGATGGGCCGCTCCGTGTGACGCGGTGAGTACGTGATGGGCTGCTCCGTGTGACGCGGTGAGTACGTGATGGGCCGCTCCGTGTGACGCGGTGAGTACGTGATGGGCCGCTCCGTGTGACGCGGTGAGTACGTGATGGGCCGCTCCGTGTGACGCGGTGAGTACGTGATGGGCCGCTCCGTGTGACGCGGTGAGTACGTGACGGGCCGCTCCGTGTGACGCGGTGAGTACGTGATGGGCCGCTCCGTGTGACGCGGTGAGTACGTGATGGGCCGCTCCGTGTGACGCGGTGAGTACGTGATGAGCCGCTCCGTGTGACGCGGTGAGTACGTGATGAGCCGCTCCGTGTGACGCGGTGAGTACGTGATGGGCCGCTCCGTGTGACGCGGTGAGTACGTGATGGGCCGCTCCGTGTGACGCGGTGAGTACGTGATGGGCCTCTCCGTGTGACGCGGTGAGTACGTGATGGGCCGCTCCGTGTGACGCGGTGAGTACGTGATGGGCCGCTCCGTGTGACGTGGTGAGTATGTGATGGGCCGCTCCGTGTGACGCGGTGACTACGTGATGGGCCGCTCCGTGTGACGCGGTGAGTACGTGATGGGCTGCTCCGTGTGACGCGGTGAGTACGTGATGGGCCGCTCCGTGTGACGCGGTGAGTACGTGATGGGCCGCTCCGTGTGACGCGGTGAGTACGTGATGGGCTGCTCCGTGTGACGCGGTGAGTACGTGATGGGCCGCTCCGTGTGACGCGGTGAGTACGTGATGGGCCGCTTCGTGTGACGCGGTGAGTACGTGATGGGCCGCTCCGTTTGACGCGGTGAGTACGTGATGGGCCGCTCCGTGTGACGCGGTGAGTACGTGATGGGCCGCTCCGTTTGACGCGGTGAGTACGTGATGGGCCGCTGCGTGTGACGCGGTGAATACGTGATGGGCCGCTCCGTGTGACGCGGTGAGTACGTGATGGGCCGCTCCGTGTGACGCGGTGAGTACGTGATGGGCCGCTCCGTGTGACGCGGTGAGTACGTGATGGGCCGCTCCGTGTGACGCGGTGAGTACGTGATGGGCCGCTCCGTGTGACGCGGTGAGTACGTGATGGGCCGCTCCGTGTGACGCGGTGACTACGTGATGGGCCGCTCCGTGTGACGCGGTGAGTACGTGATGGGCCGCTACGTGTGACGCGGTGACTACGTGATGGGCCGCTCCGTGTGACGCGGTGAGTACGTGACGGGCCGCTCCGTGTGACGCGGTGAGTACGTGATGGGCCGCTCCATGTGACGCGGTGAGTACGTGATGGGCCGCTGCGTGTGACGCGGTGAGTACGTGATGGGCCGCTCCGTGTGACGCGGTGAGTACGTGATTGGCCGCTCCGTGTGACGCGGTGAGTACGTAATGGGCCGCTCCGTGTGACGCGGTGACTACGCGATGGGCCGCGGTGTGTACGTGATGGGCCGCTGCGTGTGACGCGGTGAGTACGTGATGGGCCGCTCCGTGTGACGCGGGGAGTACGTGATGGGCCGCTGCGTGTGACGCGGTGAGTACGTGATAGGCCGCTCCGTGTGACGCGGTGAGTACGTGATGGGCCGCTCCGTGTGACGCGGTGAGTACGTGATGGGCCGCTCTGTGTGACGCGGTGAGTACGTGATGGGCCGCTGCGTGTGACGCGGTGAGTACGTGATGGGCTGCTCCGTGTGACGCGGTGAGTACGTGATGGGCCGCTCCGTGTGACGCGGTGAGTACGTGATGGGCCGCTCCGTGTGACGCGGTGAGTACGTGATGGGCCGCTCCGTGTGACGCGGTGAGTACGTGATGGGCCGCTCCGTGTGACGCGGTGACTTCGTGATGGGCCGCTCCGTGTGACGCGGTGAGTACGTGATGGGCCGCTACGTGTGACGCGGTGACTACGTGATGGGCCGCTCCGTGTGACGCGGTGAGTACGTGACGGGCTGCTCCGTGTGACGCGGTGAGTACGTGATGGGCCGCTCCGTGTGACGCGGTGAGTACGTGATGGGCCGCTCCATGTGACGCGGTGAGTACGTGATGGGCCGCTGCGTGTGACGCGGTGAGTACGTGATGGGCCGCTCCGTGTGACGCGGTGAGTACGTGATTGGCCGCTCCGTGTGACGCGGTGAGTACGTAATGGGCCGCTCCGTGTGACGCGGTGACTACGCGATGGGCCGCGGTGTGTACGTGATGGGCCGCTGCGTGTGACGCGGTGAGTACGTGATGGGCCGCTCCGTGTGACGCGGGGAGTACGTGATGGGCCGCTGCGTGTGACGCGGTGAGTACGTGATAGGCCGCTCCGTGTGACGCGGTGAGTACGTGATGGGCCGCTCCGTGTGACGCGGTGAGTACGTGATGGGCCGCTCTGTGTGACGCGGTGAGTACGTGATGGGCCGCTGCGTGTGACGCGGTGAGTACGTGATGGGCTGCTCCGTGTGACGCGGTGAGTACGTGATGGGCCGCTCCGTGTGACGCGGTGAGTACGTGATGGGCCGCTCCGTGTGACGCGGTGAGTACGTGATGGGCCGCTCCGTGTGACGCGGTGAGTACGTGATGGGCCGCTGCGTGTGACGCGCTGAGTACGTGATGGGCCGCTCCGTGTGACGCGGTGAGTACGTGATGGGCCGCTCTGTGTGACGCGGTGAGCACGTGATGGGCCGCTCCGTGTGACGCGGTGACTACGTGATGGGCCGCTCCGTGTGACGAGGTGAGTACGTGATGGGCCGCTCCGTGTGACGCGGTGAGTACGTGATGGGCCGCTCCGTGTGACGTGGTGAGTACGTGATGGGCCGCTCCGTGTGACGTGGTGAGTACGTGATGGGCCGCTCCGTGTGACGCGGTGAGTACGTGATGTGCCGCTCCGTGTGACGCGGTGAGTACGTGATGGGCCGCTGCGTTTGACGCGGTGAGTACGTGATGGGCCGCTGCGTGTGACGCGGTGAGTACGTGATGGGCCGCTGCGTTTGACGCGGTGAGTACGTGATGGGCCTCTCCGTGTGACGCGGTGAGTACGTGATGGGCCGCTCCGTGTGACGCAGTGAGTACGTGATGGGCCGCTCCGTGTGACGCGGTGAGTACGTGATGGGCCGCTGCGTGTGACGGGGTGAGTACGTGATGGGCCGCTGCGTTTGACGCGGTGAGTACGTGATGGGCCGCTCGGTGTGACGCAGTGAGTACGTGATGGGCCGCTACGTGTGACGCGGTGACTACGTGATGGGCCGCTCCGTGTGACGCGGTGAGTACGTGACGGGCCGCTCCGTGTGACGCGGTGAGTACGTGATGGGCCGCTCCGTGTGACGCGGTGAGTACGTGATGGGCCGCTCCATGTGACGCGGTGAGTACGTGATGGGCCGCTGCGTGTGACGCGGTGAGTACGTGATGGGCCGCTCCGTGTGACGCGGTGACTACGCGATGGGCCGCGGTGTGTACGTGATGGGCCGCTGCGTGTGACGCGGTGAGTACGTGATGGGCCGCTCCGTGTGACGCGGGGAGTACGTGATGGGCCGCTGCGTGTAACGCGGTGAGTACGTGATAGGCCGCTGCGTGTGACGCGGTGAGTACGTGATGGGCCGCTCCGTGTGACGCGGTGAGTACGTGATGGGCCGCTGCGTGTGACGCGGTGAGTACGTGATGGGCCGCTGCGTTTGACGCGGTGAGTACGTGATGGGCCGCTCCGTGTGACGCGGTGAGTACGTGATGGGCCGCTCCGTGTGACGCGGTGAGTACGTGATGGGCCGCTCCGTGTGACGCGGTGAGTACGTGATGGGCCGCTCCGTGTGACGCGGTGAGTACGTGATGGGCCGCACCGTGTGACGCGGTGAGTACGTGATGGGCCGCTCCGTGTGACGCGGTGAGTACGTGATGGGCCGCTCCGTGTGACGCGGTGAGTACGTGATGGGCCGCTCCGTGTGACGCGGTGAGTACGTGATGGGCCGCTCCGTGTGACGCGGTGAGTACGTGATGGGCCGCTCCGTGTGACGCGGTGAGTACGTGATGGGCCGCTCCGTGTGACGCGGTGAGAACGTGATGGGCCGCTCCGTGTGACGCGGTGAGTACGTGACGGGCCGCTCCGTGTGACGCGGTGAGTACGTGATGGGCCGCTCCGTGTGACGCGGTGAGTACGTGATGGGCCGCTCCGTGTGACGCGGTGAGTACGTGATGAGCCGCTTCGTGTGACGCGGTGAGTACGTGATGAGCCGCTCCGTGTGACGCGGTGAGTACGTGATGGGCCGCTCCGTGTGACGCGGTGAGTACGTGATGGGCCGCTCCGTGTGACGCGGTGAGTACGTGATGGGCCTCTCCGTGTGACGCGGTGAGTACGTGATGGGCCGCTCCGTGTGACGCGGTGAGTATGTGATGGGCCGCTCCGTGTGACGTGGTGAGTACGTGATGGGCCGCTCCGTGTGACGCGGTGAGTACGTGATGGGCCGCTCCGTGTGACGTGGTGAGTATGTGATGGGCCGCTCCGTGTGACGCGGTGACTACGTGATGGGCCGCTCCGTGTGACGCGGTGAGTACGTGATGGGCTGCTCCGTGTGACGCGGTGAGTACGTGATGGGCCGCTCCGTGTGACGCGGTGAGTACGTGATGGGCCGCTCCGTGTGACGCGGTGAGTACGTGATGGGCTGCTCCGTGTGACGCGGTGAGTACGTGATGGGCCGCTCCGTGTGACGCGGTGAGTACGTGATGGGCCGCTTCGTGTGACGCGGTGAGTACGTGATGGGCCGCTCCGTGTGACGCGGTGAGTACGTGATGGGCCGCTCCGTGTGACGCGGTGAGTACGTGATGGGCCGCTCCGTTTGACGCGGTGAGTACGTGATGGGCCGCTGCGTGTGACGCGGTGAATACGTGATGGGCCGCTCCGTGTGACGCGGTGAGTACGTGATGGGCCGCTCCGTGTGACGCGGTGAGTACGTGATGGGCCGCTCCGTGTGACGCGGTGAGTACGTGATGGGCCGCTCCGTGTGACGCGGTGAGTACGTGATGGGCCGCTCCGTGTGACGCGGTGAGTACGTGATGGGCCGCTCCATGTGACGCGGTGAGTACGTGATGGGCCGCTGCGTGTGACGCGGTGAGTACGTGATGGGCCGCTCCGTGTGACGCGGTGACTACGCGATGGGCCGCGGTGTGTACGTGATGGGCCGCTGCGTGTGACGCGGTGAGTACGTGATGGGCCGCTCCGTGTGACGCGGGGAGTACGTGATGGGCCGCTGCGTGTAACGCGGTGAGTACGTGATAGGCCGCTGCGTGTGACGCGGTGAGTACGTGATGGGCCGCTCCGTGTGACGCGGTGAGTACGTGATGGGCCGCTGCGTGTGACGCGGTGAGTACGTGATGGGCCGCTGCGTTTGACGCGGTGAGTACGTGATGGGCCGCTCCGTGTGACGCGGTGAGTACGTGATGGGCCGCTCCATGTGACGCGGTGAGTACGTGATGGGCCGCTGCGTGTGACGCGGTGAGTACGTGATGGGCCGCTCCGTGTGACGCGGTGAGTACGTGATTGGCCGCTCCGTGTGACGCGGTGAGTACGTGATGGGCCGCTGCGTGTGACGCGCTGAGTACGTGATGGGCCGCTCCGTGTGACGCGGTGAGTACGTGATGGGCCGCTCCGTGTAACGCGGTGAGTACGTGATGGGCCGCTCTGTGTGACGCGGTGAGCACGTGATGGGCCGCTCCGTGTGACGCGGTGACTACGTGATGGGCCGCTCCGTGTGACGAGGTGAGTACGTGATGGGCCGCTCCGTGTGACGCGGTGAGTACGTGATGGGCCGCTCCGTGTGACGTGGTGAGTACGTGATGGGCCGCTCCGTGTGACGTGGTGAGTACGTGATGGGCCGCTCCGTGTGACGCGGTGAGTACGTGATGTGCCGCTCCGTGTGACGCGGTGAGTACGTGATGGGCCGCTGCGTTTGACGCGGTGAGTACGTGATGGGCCGCTGCGTGTGACGCGGTGAGTACGTGATGGGCCGCTGCGTTTGACGCGGTGAGTACGTGATGGGCCTCTCCGTGTGACGCGGTGAGTACGTGATGGGCCGCTCCGTGTGACGCGGTGAGTACGTGATGGGCTGCTCCGTGTGACGCGGTGAGTACGTGATGGGCCGCTGCGTGTGACGGGGTGAGTACGTGATGGGCCGCTGCGTTTGACGCGGTGAGTACGTGATGGGCCGCTCGGTGTGACGCAGTGAGTACGTGATGGGCCGCTACGTGTGACGCGGTGACTACGTGATGGGCCGCTCCGTGTAACGGGGTGAGTACGTGACGGGCCGCTCCGTGTGACGCGGTGAGTACGTGATGGGCCGCTCCGTGTGACGCGGTGAGTACGTGATGGGCCGCTCCATGTGACGCGGTGAGTACGTGATGGGCCGCTCCGTGTGACGCGGTGAGTACGTGATGGGCCGCTCCGTGTGACGTGGTGAGTACGTGATGGGCCGCTCCGTGTGACGTGGTGAGTACGTGATGGGCCGCTCCGTGTGACGCGGTGAGTACGTGATGTGCCGCTCCGTGTGACGCGGTGAGTACGTGATGGGCCGCTGCGTTTGACGCGGTGAGTACGTGATGGGCCGCTGCGTGTGACGCGGTGAGTACGTGATGGGCCGCTGGGTTTGACGCGGTGAGTACGTGATGGGCCTCTCCGTGTGACGCGGTGAGTACGTGATGGGCCGCTCCGTGTGACGCAGTGAGTACGTGACGGGCCACTCCGTGTGACGCGGTGAGTACGTGATGGGCCGCTCCGTGTGACGCGGTGAGTACGTGATGGGCCGCTCCATGTGACGCGGTGAGTACGTGATGGGCCGCTGCGTGTGACGCGGTGAGTACGTGATGGGCCGCTCCGTGTGACGCGGTGAGTACGTGATTGGCCGCTCCGTGTGACGCGGTGAGTACGTAATGGGCCGCTCCGTGTGACGCGGTGACTACGCGATGGGCCGCGGTGTGTACGTGATGGGCCGCTGCGTGTGACGCGGTGAGTACGTGATGGGCCGCTCCGTGTGACGCGGGGAGTACGTGATGGGCCGCTGCGTGTGACGCGGTGAGTACGTGATAGGCCGCTCCGTGTGACGCGGTGAGTACGTGATGGGCCGCTCCGTGTGACGCGGTGAGTACGTGATGGGCCGCTCTGTGTGACGCGGTGAGTACGTGATGGGCCGCTGCGTGTGACGCGGTGAGTACGTGATGGGCTGCTCCGTGTGACGCGGTGAGTACGTGATGGGCCGCTCCGTGTGACGCGGTGAGTACGTGATGGGCCGCTCCGTGTGACGCGGTGAGTACGTGATGGGCCGCTCCGTGTGACGCGGTGAGTACGTGATGGGCCGCTGCGTGTGACGCGCTGAGTACGTGATGGGCCGCTCCGTGTGACGCGGTGAGTACGTGATGGGCCGCTCCGTGTAACGCGGTGAGTACGTGATGGGCCGCTCTGTGTGACGCGGTGAGCACGTGATGGGCCGCTCCGTGTGACGCGGTGACTACGTGATGGGCCGCTCCGTGTGACGTGGTGAGTACGTGATGGGCCGCTCCGTGTGACGCGGTGAGTACGTGATGTGCCGCTCCGTGTGACGCGGTGAGTACGTGATGAGCCGCCGCGTGTGACGCGGTGAGTACGTGATGGGCCGCTGCGTTTGACGCGGTGAGTACGTGATGGGCCTCTCCGTGTGACGCGGTGAGTACGTGATGGGCCGCTCCGTGTGACGCAGTGAGTACGTGATGGGCCGCTCCGTGTGACGCGGTGAGTACGTGATGGGCCGCTCCGTGTGACGCGGTGAGTACGTGATGGGCCGCTCCGTGTGACGTGGTGAGTACGTGATGGGCCGCTCCGTGTGACGCGGTGAGTACGTGATGAGCCGCTCCGTGTGACGCGGTGAGTACGTGATGAGCCGCTCCGTGTGACGCGGTGAGTACGTGATGGGCCGCTCCGTGTGACGTGGTGAGTACGTGATGGGCCGCTCCGTGTGACGCGGTGAGTACGTGATGGGCCGCTCCGTGTGACGTGGTGAGTACGTGATGGTCCGCTCCGTGTGACGCGGTGAGTACGTGATGTGCCGCTCCGTGTGACGTGGTGAGTACGTGATGGGCCGCTGCGTGTGACGCGGTGAGTACGTGATGGGCCGCTGCGTTTGACGCGGTGAGTACGTGATGGGCCTCTCCGTGTGACGCGGTGAGTACGTGATGGGCCGCTCCGTGTGACGCAGTGAGTACGTGATGGGCCGTTCCGTCTGACGCGGTGAGTACGTGATGGGCCGCTCCGTGTGACGCGGTGAGTACGTGATGGGCCGCTCCGTGTGACGCGGTGAGTACGTGATGTGCCGCTCCGTGTGACGCGGTGAGTACGTGATGGGCCGCTCCGTGTGACGCGGTGAGTACGTGATGAGCCGCTCCGTGTGACGCGGTGAGTACGTGATGGGCCGCTCCGTGTGACGCGGTGAGTACGTGATGGGCCGCTCCGTGTGACGCGGTGAGTACGTGATGGGCCGCTCCGTGTGACGCGGTGAGTACGTGATGGGCCGCTCCGTGTGACGCGGTGAGTACGTGATGGGCCGCTCCGTGTGACGTGGTGAGTACGTGATGGGCCGCTCCGTGTGACGCGGTGAGTACGTGATGGGCCGCTCCGTGTGACGTGGTGAGTACGTGATGGGCCGCTCCGTGTGACGCGGTGAGTACGTGATGGGCCGCTCCGTGTGACGCGGTGAGTACGTGATGGGCCGCTCCGTGTGACGCGGTGACGACGTGATGGGCCGCTCCGTGTGACGCGGTGAGTACGTAATGGGCCGCTCCGTGTGACGCGGTGACTACGTGATGGGCCGCTCCGTGTGACGCGGTGAGTACGTGATGGGCCGCTCCGTGTGACGCGGTGACTACGTGATGGGCCGCTCCGTGTGACGCGGTGAGTACGTGATGGGCCGCTCCGTGTGACGCGGTGAGTACGTGATGGGCCGCTCCGTGTGACGCGGTGAGTACGTAATGGGCCGCTCCGTGTGACGCGGTGACTACGCGATGGGCCGCGGTGTGTACGTGATGGGCCGCTGCGTGTGACGCGGTGAGTACATGATGGGCCGCTGCGTGTGACGCGGTGAGTACGTGATGGGCCGCTCCGTGTGACGCGGGGAGTACGTGATGGGCCGCTGCGTGTGACGCGGTGAGTACGTGATAGGCCGCTCCGTGTGACGCGGTGAGTACGTGATGGGCCGCTCCGTGTGACGCGGTGAGTACGTGATGGGCCGCTGCGTGTGACGCGGTGAGTACGTGATAGGCCGCTCCGTGTGACGCGGTGAGTACGTGATGGGCCGCTCCGTGTGACGCGGTGAGTACGTGATGGGCCGCTCCGTGTGACGCGGTGAGTACGTGATGGGCCGCTCCGTGTGACGCGGTGAGTACGTGATGGGCCGCTCCGTGTGACGCGGTGACTACGTGATGGGCCGCTCCGTGTGACGCGGTGAGTACGTGATGGGCCGCTCCGTGTGACGCGGTGACTACGTGATGGGCCGCTCCGTGTGACGCGGTGAGTACGTGATGGGCCGCTCCATGTGACGCGGTGAGTACGTGATGGGCCGCTCCGTGTGACGCGGTGAGTACGTAATGGGCCGCTCCGTGTGACGCGGTGACTACGCGATGGGCCGCGGTGTGTACGTGATGGGCCGCTGCGTGTGACGCGGTGAGTACATGATGGGCCGCTTCGTGTGACGCGGTGAGTACGTGATGGGCCGCTCCGTGTGACGCGGTGAGTACATGATGGGCCGCTCTGTGTGACGCGGTGAGTACGTGATGGGCCGCTCCGTGTGACGCGGTGAGTACGTGATGGGCCGCTCCGTGTTACAATAAGAGATCTTTCTGAGAACACATCGATATTTTTCTATTCAATGCTATTTTTGCCAGGGCTGAGACCGGGAAGGAGATAAGGTGGGAGAGGCTGTTCTGCAATGCTCTGCAATGCTCTGCAATGTGTTTTCAGTTTAGAGGCCAAAACCCTTGGTGGCATACCGTAGTCTGTTATTAAGAAATGTTCACATTTCCCGTTTAAACATGGGGGCCCATATTGTTAAGGGATGCTTAACCCATAAGGCAAGGGAATTACCATAAGGTGTCTTCTGGTGCCAAAATATACCTTATGGAGCCCTAAATGATCGCTTAGTAACTCTGGCCCAGTATATTCTCACACGAGACGGGCAGATGTGTGCTTTCTAATGGTCCTTATGCAGAACACATTGATTCTTTACTTTGACCTCTACTAATTGAGAAGGGGGTGACTGAATACACTCGTCAGCTCCGAGAGGAAGAATTGGTTTGATACGCGACTGAAGTCTGTTTTGCATTTTAAGGTAAAAATAAATCAATCATATTCAGGATTGCATCCAAACATTCAAAGGTGCACATTGCTTATTTGGCAGATAACGCTCTGCGGCTGTGTTACCGCAGGGTACATTAAAGCTGGGGAAACGGGAACAGGATTACTTCCAGGGTAACCGCGTGGAATTTATATTTTCTGAAATGCTGAAATACATTTGAATGTCGATTTTTGCTGCTGAATCTGAAGTCCATGCGTCGTCACCACAAGATCACGACGACAGACGTTTGGAGGGACACGTCGTCATTGTACGGACCCCGTACGTCTCGCATGGCACCCACTACGTTCCGCGTTCAGGCTGCGGCTCTGTAGCGATGCATGATCGTAGGGTAATGCAGGCGCTCTATAAAGGAGGAATTATAATCCGTATAACAGCCGCTGCTCGGTGTTAGATGGGGTATCCTAAAGGCTCAATAATGTGGAAGGTAAAGGAGAAATACAGAGCACTCGGTCTTCCGATTCAAAAAGTATGTAATGCGCCAAAGTGATCCAACGTTTCGGTGGCATGAATCGGCCTTCATCAAGGTGAGGGGCTTTGCTGAGTCGAAGACTGAGCTACTGATTGAGCCACCTGTGCTGAAGCAGGGATTTCCTTGTATCCTGTTGGCGGGGGTCTTGAGGACTGGAGTTGGCTACTGCTGGTCTAAAGCTTTATATACTTGGGGTCTGATTCAATAAGCCCCTTGAAGCCGATATGTACACTAAGGCTAAGGCCCCATTGCACTCGCCTGTACGCCCGCTTTGCGTCCTGACGGCGCATGTACAGCACTTCACTGCGGTGTGCAGGGAGGTTTTTTAGGCACAGGGGGTGTGGCCAAAACAGGTCGGGTGGGCGTGGTCATGACGGGGGGGGGGTGGGAGGGGGCAATGTACGCGAATACTGAAGTGATATGGTACATTTTACTGTAAGCAGAACATACTGTGCTCTCATAAATAAAAAGCCCACTATAAGATGCAGGTGCCAAATGGACGGGAGACTGGCGGCAAATAGCACCAAGAGAAAGTATGTCCAGATAATCTCCCAACTCTCAAACTAATACTCGTTGCACCTCATTTATTGTCCCGAAAAAGCCAACATTACGGTATTGTCTCATTTTGGAGTTCCAGGATTTACTTTACAAACCCGTGTGTATTTCTGGTAACAATAACTGCATTGGATCCAGCCTCTGATTGGCTCCCTGGCGCACCATGTGACGCGTCGCCACTCGGGAACACAATCCAGTTGTATCCCCTGCTGGCTGATGCGTCGGAGTGCGCAGGAAGCGAGGAGTCACCGGGGCCTGCTGGGGAGGCGGTAAGGGGCTGATGGGAGGTGCGTGCCGCCGGCTGCAGTGGGGATCAGGCCATAAGATATATATTTCTGGGGCCTCTCTTCCTTCTCTGGGTACATTTTGTACCTTTCTCATTTTGGTGATACATGAAACCTCCGGTGATGAGGCACCATGTCAAATTCTGTAAGTAATACCAAATAATAATCTGTAGGAAAACCGCATGTTTGGCTGGGGAGCCAGATGCGCGCAGGAGATATTTGATACAACTGTTAAGAATTTGGACAAAGAACGGCAAAATGTATTCAATTGTAACACGATTCTACTTTTTAAACAGAAGGAAAAGGTGATGCATCAAAAGGATAGAGAGTGTTTGATGTCCTGTAAGATTCTGTCATGTATATTGTGTTACTTGTGTATTGAAGGCTGGAATTTGCAAGTCCGGATTTCAGGAGACGCTGTATCTGCATATAATGTTTAATGGATTTGACATAATGAAACTTTGGAAGATGAGCTTGAGTTCATATCTCCTCGCTAAAAAATAAATCGGAAGTATACCACTGCTGTACGTAAATAGTAAGCATCACATCCTCTGCACTTACAGCCAACATAGTAATTGACCACGCTCGGAGCATGGTCCACTAAATTATAAGCCCACGGCAACCTACAAAGTACTGTTGTGCTGGTTTCCCCCATTGCTGTTGAATGGTTTGGTTGAGCAGCAGACAACAGTTGTACCAGAAAGATTCTATTAGGAAGGTGAGCAGCTGGTGGGGCCAGCCCCAAAGTAGATTAATGAATTATAAATAACATCTGTCTGCTTCCATTGCCTGCTCACAGGAGCTGATTGCTTGCTTTTTAGCATCATCCGTACACAAACCTGCTTGCATGGCATATCTTATGAGAGGCACATGAAATATTCAGAGTTGGCTTCACAACACACAAGAAAGCTTTGGTCCTGGGGAGCTGTTGGGGGGGTGGGGGGTTCAGGGAGTAAGTTTGGCGAACAGATGGGCCTCTTTTTTTTTTTGCTTTGGTCTGGGTTTTACATAACTGTGCAATTTGTCTCTGTTTGTATTCTGTATGTTACTTTCTCCCGTCCCAACCACACTAGCTTGTGTCGTGGGAAATTAGGGATCGGTGACATCATTTTTATAATGATTGATTTCAGTAAACGAATGACCAGTCTAAAGAGTTAGTTGGTCAGATTGCAGCATCGGATAAGACTTTGCATGTCTGCCTAGAAAAGTGGTGGAAATTCTTTAAGCATGACGTTTTTATACTGACTGAATGTATTTGAACGTTTTACAGTCCAAGTGAACTGAACTCTGACACTGTGACAGGATTAATGCGGTCATTTATTGATCATTATAATAAAGCTTTCACAAGTCTGATTGGTGTTGGTCGAATTTAAAATCTTGGAGAATCCATTTAGTTTCACCTGGTCTTGAACCCTTTAAACCCAGTTGGAACATAAATTAATCTTCTGATTTAGAGGTTCTAATGATGATAAATTTCACCTGGTATGGCATTTTAGCAAAGGGGAAGGTTTAATGACTGGTGATCGTCTAGCTGGCTACAGAAAGGGCTTCACTTGACCTTTTGGCTGGATGTTGCCTTAAACACATGGCTGGCTTTACTACTGCTGGGCATAAATAAATTCAAATAAATCCTAAACACACCAAGTGAATCTCCAACATACAGTATAACTGAAACCGCGCCTTTCATAATACGAATTATTGGTTTATTAGTTTGTGGACCAATATAAATAATAGTGTTGCACTGCAAGGAATTTTTAACACCACAAACACAAGTAAGAGTTGGGCAAGTGCACGATGGACATATTAAGCTAGTTGGTCTTATGCACCTCGTGTGGACTCAGATTCCAGTTTCCTACGGCACTTGTACGCCAGCTACAATTCTATCGTCTCGAAAAGAGGATCTGTCCGGAGGTCTTATTCTACAAGACAAGTCGGCAATATGCTTGTGTTGCCATCATTTCATATTCACCAGCCCTGTTTCTACATTATTTTCTACAAATCAAAGATGTTTTCCAGCCACTGGTTAAGGGGCTCGTTCTAGATCTGCCGAAGACCGACCGACCCAGACCTCTTAGTCTTTAGGGTGCACGGGTCTGGCCAAACATCTCAGTCTCAGGCAGAGGTCTTTCTGTTGAAGAGTCGGCCAATATCTCTCTTTTTACAGACCATTCCAAAAACATGAAAAGTAACAGAAACAAAACCCTGTTAAACCAGGGTGCAACTCAACAGCTAATTCAGTCTGCGATGGTGTTGGCATGTGATTAGCAGCATCATAGTGTGCGGGTGTGTGATTGGGGCGTTTCCGCTGAGATTGCCTCTCTAGTTGGAGAGCGCTGAGATGTGACAAAAGGGAAGCTCGTTAACATTCCATGGGGCAGCTAGGCTGTAATTAGAGGAGGGCAGCTGATGGTTTCAGGCTTTTATCTCCACTTTAATTCAAAGCGGACACCAGGTGCGTCCCCCAGCCTGTCGTGCAGCCTTCACTTCACCGGGGTTCATTTGGGATTGCCTTGACTGTCCGTGTCTGTTTGTGAGATGAGCTATGCCAGGGGTGGCCAACTCCAGCCCTCAAGGGCCATCAACAGGTCAGGTTTTCAGATTATCCCTGCTTCAGCACAAGAGGCTCAATCAAAGACTGGGCCTCTGATTGAGCCACCTGTGCTGAAGCAGGGATATCCTGAAAACCTGACCTGTTAGTGGCCCTTGAGGACTGGAGTTGGCCACCCCAGATCCATACTGCCGCCCCTATACTCTGCAAATCAAAAGCAAGTATCCGGCAGTCATGCAGAAACCAAAAATCTAACATATCATACATTGGGAGCGGCGTTGTATAGTCCCGCACCAAGAAAGCGAACAAGCTGCGGTTATTCTCCCCTCTGTTCCTTAACCTGGCTTCACAACCTACATCTCGGAGTCTTTCTCTGTAAAAGCATGTTCATTTAAGGCCTTTGTAGTGTTGGCGCTCTGCTTTGGGATGGATCTGTGACCAGTTGATAATAGTTAAGAATATAATTGTCATTGGGGCAGTTTTTTTTTTGTTATTATAATTTTGATAAATGAATTATGCGGCGAGCACTGAATATTAATACGGCAGCACCCCCAATTTTTGTTATTTTTTATAATTATTTATAAAAAAAATGACAGCACTTGAACTGTAATTATCTCAGGAACG